>NC_089211.1:20240356-20507856 GCF_963930695.1 Labrus bergylta
TAGTGTCTGGTTCCCTAACTCCAAATTAAACTGTGCAACCTTTGTCCACCCTCCCTCAATCTTCTCCACAGAGTGACGGCGGTGATGAAAATGGCTCTGACAACTTAATGCACAGCATGGACCCACAGCTGGAACGGCAGGTGGAGACCATCCGTAACCTGGTCGACTCCTACATGGCCATCGTTAACAAAACTGTCCGCGACTTGATGCCGAAGACCATCATGCACCTCATGATAAACAACGTAGGTCCTTTGCCGTAGCCTACTTATACAAAAGCTATTTTCCTCTGACATCACACTGAAGGAAGGAAGCTCATAGGCCTTCGAAATATTGTACTGCTGTTTTCCAGGATGTAAGCCATGTACATGTCAGAAATGTAATAAATTATAACACTTTTACACTCTCTGGATTAATGAGCAGCTGTAAGGACAAACTATAGTTTAAAACAGGGGTGTCCAAAGTGCGGCCCGAGGGCCATTTGCGGCCCTTGGGGGGATTTTTTTGCGGCCCGTGACTTCAAATGAAGAATCAGAAGATTTTGGCCCGAGGCCTTGATTAAGATTGGCACATTATCTTATTTTTCTTTTTCTTTTTCAAAGGCTGAACAATATTCCTAAAATAGAAAATGTTCAGTAACATGTTTGTTTCTTTTACTATTTTCCACATTTTTTTTTGTAAACTATGAAAAAAAACTTATGCAAAGTTTTTGCAAACAAGCGGACTGTTGTTTAACCATTTAATGACCTGAGCTAAATGCAGAAAGCGTTTCCAAAAACAATGAACCACATTACAGACTTGATTCTGAGAAAAAAAAACAAATAAAGTAGATAAACGAAGAAACCAAAATATTTGATTTCCTTTTATTATTTCTTTAGCGAGCCTTTTGATTCTGATCTCCAAAGCCTTACTATTTTTTCAACTATATTTCAAAAAACAAAACCTGTGGCCCGCGAGCGATTCTAACACGACAATTTTGGCCCGCAAGAAAAAAAGTTTTGGACACCACTGATTTAAGACATTGAGACATATTTCAAGTGGAAGAAAATATTTGATAACCTTACCTTCTGTGAGACAAGAGGTAATGACAGCATTCAAGCCTCATAAATAAAACTATGCAAGCTTGAAGGTAAACTCTTAATTTACAGTACGTTAGCTTGGAAGTAAATTATTAGCTAACAAAACATTAGCTAGGAAGTAAACTCCTAGTTTACAGTACGTTAGATTGGAAGTAAATTCACGTAACATTCTGACGTTATGTAGAAAAGAAATACTGAAAAGAAAAACTCCCTAGTAATAGTGAATAAACCAGTTACTAACATTTATTCTATTGTATTATGTACCACTACCAAATAAAAGTATTTTCAGCAACTTCCAGGCTCACAGTAATATCAGGGAAGTTGCTGAATGCTAACTATTCGCTGTTGTCTGACTGCAGCTAACGGGTTATCTAATTATTGTTTTAACTGAAAATACAGCAAGATTTTCCTCCAGAAATTGTCTTTGTAGTTGCTTATGAATTGAGAAGTGGTAAAATGGTTATGTTTGATCAGATACTCTTATTTATACTGCTTGTAACTTGTACTATGGAATATAGCAGTAAGACATTGTAACAGCATTTTATATTTTCACCCTGAAAGTGACTTCAGAGGAAATTAGCTGCTGTGTGAATGTGGTCAGTTGCATCGGACACAGCAGGCATTTTTCAAACATCTCTCTCTTGTTATCCAGACTAAAGAGTTCATAAACGCCGATCTGCTGGCCCAGCTGTACTCGTGCGGCGACCAAAACACACTGATGGAGGAGTCTCAGGAGCAGGCCCAGCACCGTGACGAGATGCTGAGGATGTACCATGCCCTGCGAGAGGCCCTTAATATCATAGGTGACATCAGCACAACTACTGTAACCACGTCCATGCCGCCCCCTGTGGATGACTCCTGGCTGCAGGTGCAGCGCGGCAGCTCTGGAGGAAGGTAAGACCCAACAGACAGGAGAAGAGCAACAGCTGGTGGGCAAAGATGGCTGTGTTTTAAACCTTAAAGTTGCCTTTCATTAAGGTTAATATAGTGCAACATGAATCTCTAATCTCTCTGCTTACCTGTGCCTTTCCTGTCTTCTCCACCAGGTCTCCAGCCACCAGCCCTACTCCCAACCGCCGAGCTCCTCCGGGACCTCCAGGCCGCCCGGTCTCTCGTGGTCCTCCACCTGGCCCTCCTCCTGCCGGGGGGCCCCCTGTACCTTCTCGCCCAGGGGCTTCTCCAGACCCTTTCAGCGGGCCGCCACCCACTGTACCCTCCCGGCCTAACCGTGGGCCCCCAAGTGTCCCCAGGTGAGTGAACACATGGGTGATATACAAGTGCGTCTTACGGTACAGGGACTTTAAAAATCCAAACCACAGTTTATGATATTAAAAAAAAGATATCCAGCCTGAAGTGTGGATATTTCTGTTACTAAGGGGGATGTGAAGACACCTGGATGAGGGGATAAAGGAGGTAAATGACAGTGGAAGAAAACTGGTTTTGATAGATGAATAGAAGACTAGTTTGAGCGATTCCCTGATAGATTGATAGATCGTGATGTTGTTTATACTTTATGGGTTTTTTTCCTCTTTTCCTATTGGTCTTGGCAAATTTTTTCTTTGCCTATCTGCCACCATTTTAAACTCTCAACATGCTGTCAAGCATCATCAATGATAGCTAACACGTCACTCATTGTCATCGCTTACACCCACCCAACCACTGTCCTCTTGTGACTTACTTAGATATTGTTTTCACCAGAATGAGCAAAGTGGCTCTGTACTAAAAAAGACTGGGGTTTCTATTCACCATTAATATCTTCCTTTTCACCTGTTTTATGTGCTTTACGCTTGCCTGTGTTTGTGCTCTAGCTAACTTCTTTTTATTCCTCAATTCACTGTCAGAGTAGTAGCTTGGAGACTTGGAAGTTGCCGAGCTCAGCCCTCACTGGCGGATATAAGACTTAAAAAATCCTCTCAAAGTTCTCAATTACAATCCTCAGAAGTGAATGTTTCGATGTATTTTGATCCATCAAAAGTGAGCGCTGAACCCGTGTAACATTGGCTTTTTTTCCTGCACTGTAACTGTTGCACTCCTCTTCTCTTCTCCTCCTCTACATCCCTCTTTTCCTCACCACACCTCTGTCCCACACATGACTATTGTTCCTTCTACAGAATCACTATCACTGACCAATGAGGACTAACTTTTCGGGTACGTGGGGTTACTGTCAGTCACCATCGTCATAACCAACATCATCTTTCTCTTCCTTCTTTTTGCGGCATGCCAATTTCTTTTTCTTAATTTTTCGTTTCTCCTCAGAGTGCTGCATGGGCAAACACACACCCAGCTCAGAGGATGTGTGTTTGCATCAGTGTTTAAGCCTTTGGGGGTTGATGCTAATTCATTTCTTTATTCAAGGGGAATCAGTGTGTCAGAATGTGTCTGTGTCTCACAAACAAGGATTTTTCTCATACATCAGGGGTAATGGGTTAGACAGGGGTCAACTAAACCATTTAAAACGTTATTATGGTGGTTGTGTGAGTGTTACATGTAATGTATGTGAGCCATGTTATTCCAACCATCCCTGAAATGGTCCTGGAGTAACTGATATGGTGTCTGTCAATGTCATTGTTCAGTGGAGCTTAGCGATTGTGCGGCAGTTAACAAACTTCTTTCCAGGGAATACATGTTTAGTAGATAAATTGGTTCATTTTGGGGATTATGTTCACTGGCTTTGAGATCTTAAATCTCAGGACTGGTCAACTGAAATGTGTTGCTTCATGCTAAGCTAAGTAAACGGGTTACTTCTTCATATTACTTTAATGTTAGCTAATGTTCCACCGCTGCCCTTCAGGTTAAACAATTATAAGGTTAACGCTATTGCTTCCTTATTCAAGAAGAGCGCAAAATGCATTTGATGGAAGTAAATAAAGGAGTTTTCTTTCTTTAATGTATAACCGACATGTTTGATAACTCACGAGCTACCTAAAGCTAAAGTTAGCTCTCAACCATTTGCACATAACCTTGCACATTGACAGTTTTACGCAGTGCAATAGGAAAGGCCTAAATACCTGGCTGACGATAATGCGAGCTCGCAAAGAGCATTTGTTAGATAGCAAATCAAGAAATTACCTATCTTATGGTATGTTAGCTAGTTTATGGTAATAAGAGTTAGCTAATAGATGTTAGCCCACAAAAGTAATAGGTTGAATGCCAATGGAGTTTTTTGTGTGGCACTTTTAGGGAAGCAACTACTGAAACCTAAATCTCAGCCTTCAAACCCTGTGAGGTTTGGTGAATATTGTAAATGGTGGTCGCTTATTTCAGTTGTACAGACATAACCCGATAAACATGACCCTTATAGTCTCTATATGTATTCCTTGACCCAAACATGGGTTTAAGGGTATTTAAGTTTTAACCACAAAGCTCTTAAAAACAGTTACACCATTGGATAATTTATAGAGATCATTATGACAGAGGATAATATTTAATCTTTGGTGCATGCCTTTAAGACAACACTGGTACAGAGTTATACTGTCTGTGTTTGGCTTCCACTTCAAACATACATTACCTGCATTTTGGACATGTTAACAAAGGCCAATATCTTTGCGATGTTGGTTGGGTTTCTTTTCATGTGTTAGCTCTTGATAAAGGTTTCTGGGTGAGCGAAGGTACGCAGTTATATTGACATGCGCATCAATTTACACATGGGGAAACTTTAACAACAGAACGTAAGTATAAATCCAAAACCTAAAATTGAAGAATACAAAAAAAACCCTGTAAAAAACATATCCAACATTTTCCAACCTTATCTTTTTTTTGCATCTGTTTGTCTCTGTTTATGTGTATGTGGCAGTCGGAGACCCCCACCTTCTCCAACCCACTAGACCTCTGACCTCCTTCCCTCCCTGCCTGTCGCCCGTCTAATTATCCGAGAGACCATGGACAACAGTGCCACCTTCCTGCCGTCCTCTACCACACCTGACCTGAGCCGGCTCCCTTCTCTTACCCCCCTTACATTAAGTCACTTCTCTCTCTTTCCCAATCACCCCACTCCCAAGAACCCCTACCTACACACACACACACACACACACACACACACACACACACACACACACACACACACACACACATACACTCACACACTCCTCTGTTTTTGTACAGAGATGCTGCAGAATACTTGAAACACTCACCTGCATGACTGACACACAAACATGCTGTACCCTCAGAAATTTAAATAAACTCTGTAGAGGATATGAAATCAAAACAAATCTGTGTGTATGCGCACATGTGCATGCACACCTGCTTACTCAATACAAACACATATATTTAAAATGTATATGTATATAATAGTGAATACATGCAGAATATATGTTCCCACTAATTAAGCATGACACTTTGCCTACTCCAGCCTGTCCTTTAGGTGTTCTGGGTGCTGACGTACATTTTGTCCCTCAGTTGTTTTCATTATCTTATTCAATTCAGGTTTTCTCCCTGATTTCTGTTTTGCTTTCCATATTTTCATCAAGAAATATTTGAACTAAAATGTTTTTATTGTTCAAAACATTTGTATGTCTCTCATGCCCAGTGAAAGAGCTTTTTTTTATCATGTTTAAAGGTAGCTACTTTTAAAGAAATATATATTTTGGGGCATTTTATGCCTTCATTAGATAGACAAGACAGTGGATCGAGTTGGAAATTGAGGAGAGAGAGTGGGGAATGACATGCGGGAAAGGAGCCACAGATTTAGTTTGAACCAGGGCCGTCCACTGCGAGGACTATGGTCTCTGTAAACGGGGACAACGACCTAACCACTAGGCCACTGGCTCCCCTAAGGTGGCTAATTTTGAACTCAAAAATGACATTTAAGGGAAAAAAAATCATAATGTGCGTAACTAATTATTCTGTTCATGTATTTGGGTGACTATTCATTTTTTCCCAATATATATATATTGAGCAGCTAAATGACATTTCCTGTTGTACAAACTTAAGCCTGCTGATTACAGATAGGCCGACACATTTTGCTTGTAGCACGTAAAACAACAAGATTATATATTTGTGAGGTAATTCTCTGGGGTCTTCTCTTTATGATTGGTGTGGGGGGTTCTCCTTCATGTAAGGTGTTCTTTTATTTTTCACTAATTTTACTCTTTTGCTCCTGAAAGCTCTTTACCAGCCCCTCTTAAATCCCCACATTCCCCCTCTCATCTCCTTCCTTTAAATTGTTTTGGTGCAACTTCACCCATTCACTATGAATCAAAATCTAGACCTACATGGCCGGGACAGTGCCAGGGCTACCGCTCCTCTGCTTTTCTTGTCTTTTCCTTCTCCTCCTTATCTTTCTTTTAATTGTCTCTAAGTTCAAATATTTCATAACTTTCTGTTCTTTCTGCAACTGAATCATTTTGAGTGGAGAGCCACGTGTTCAAATAATCTCACACAACCACCTCTAAAAATCGCTGCTGTCTGTGTTTCTGCAGAACCTATGCAACTACTGTTTCCCAATATTATTTTGGCTGAAAGAGGCGCCTCCCATGACACTTCTTCCCCTCTCTTCTTCGCATAAATTTTTTTTGTTGCGGAGTCATATCAAGGCTGGATTGAGATAGAAAGTGCAATATATAGAAACGCAGCAGTAACACAAGAATTAGGGTATAGCCTATTGTAAGATGAGAGGAAGGAAAGCTGTGGCCTGGGTCGCACCCCGAGACTGTTAGATCACTCTTCATAAGCCCTTTTATTCAGAGGGAATGAGGTCCCCAATGGGAAAGGTTTTAGGTGTTTGGAGTGGGTTTCTTAAGTCAGCTTCAACAACATTATCCTAATAAGGAGACATTTCTTTTCCTTTGAAGAAACGCTCCGGTCAGAAACCTCAAATGTTGTTTTAACGTCACAGTACTGTTCTTCCAGGTTGCAAAAACTCTAAATGAAAGCGAATCTGACCAATCCTGATCTATAAGCAATTGTAAAGACACTGAATAGTGATATCCTACTGCCGCTACTGCTTAACGAGTAAAGTTAGCATTCAGTTGGCTATGTCCTTGCTAACATTGCCAGCTTGTTATCATATTATGTCACCATCAAACGTGGATGTTCAATAGGATAATTTACATTTAGCTAAGAACATTCATGTTAGCTAATAATGAGACTTTCATCTTAGAGAAAAATGTTAGCAAGGAAACATGAATGTTAGCTTAAATAGTAAAACGTCAGCAATGAACGTGGACGTTAGCTTGACACGCTCATGTTAGATGGGAATGTGATTTTTAAGCAAAGAAGGATTATTATTATTATACATTTTGGATATGAACATGAATGTTAGCTTCAAACTGAACGATGTCTTGCAAATGTTGACTGCTAAGTTTAGCTAATTATCAAATATAGACTGTTAACTTCAAATACAGACCATTGTCCCTCAAGATTTTACCCTTTAAATTGCTCATTAAGTTGATGATCTATTGACATTTTTTAGCATACACTTTGTTAAGACGTTCAACCTGGAACACAGAAGTAGGCTATGACATTATGACAGCGTTTCAGCTTCCGCCCCTTGTCAGAAGAAAATGGCCGCCGTGTGAATATGCATTAAATCTTCTGATTGGAAATCGTTTATCATGCTGCTCTGCCATTTATTTTGTTTGTTTTGTTTCCCCCCCCTCCTCTTTTTTCACCCTTTTCTTTCTTCTCTCAGTGGTCATGGGGGTGAGTGAGAACATGAAAAACAGCCACAGTCTATGCATAAAACGATCAATCGCTCCTCCCGTCTCCGCCTCATGGCGTTGTTGAGAACCTGTGATCTGAACCCATCTTTCACTACCTGTTTTGCCACTGAATTCTTCTGTCGGTGTGATGTGCTGTATTTTAACCGTCTACAAAAACAAACCAACCCACCAGCCTCAAAAACCCATATCTACTCTGAACTGCAAGTGATGTCATTCTAGTCATAAAAAAAACACCTGAAACACTTTCCTAGTTATTCTTAGTACAACTCCAAAGCAAAACAAAGCATATTCTATTTATCAGTCATTATTTAAAGTTTATAATGGACATATCTTAATGTGTTATTATGTATATGTGTGGTGCATCTTCTTGGACTTCCACTGTTTAGAAACTTTAGTCCACAATGTATGAAATATCTTAATATTTAAATTATTACGAATAAATGAGTATGTGTATAAGGGAATAATATTTGGAAAACTTGTATAAAAAATGTATTGCAGTGAAATTGATGGATGTTGGCAGTTTGTTTGATACTTTAGCGTGTAGCAGAGGGTGTTTTTGTTTGTTTTGTTTTTCTTGTCTCTCCCTCAGGGAGCGACAGAGTGAATGTGTGAACTCCTGCAGCCAACAGGTCCTGCATCTTGTTCAAACTGCTGTGGATGAAATGATGACTTTACCCTGCAGGACTGCCATGCTTTGTGAACACATTAAAAATTCAGTGTACTGAATGATGCTTCTTCTTTCTTTACTGACAAATAATATTAACCGAGGAGCTGGATCTGTCGAGGGAGGCGATCACCAAAGCTAGAAGGATTTTGGAGGAACAAATAAACAAAACCTGAAGAGCAGATTGCAAAACAATGAAGGACTTTTTTAAAATTCTCTGAACAAGTTTGATTATAGTTAAAGCTTTGCAAAACTATGAATCAGTTCCTCTTGTGTCTAAAAGATATTTTAGTTTCCAACAGAACTTTAAAGTACAAAACAAATGGATGACCAAACAATCAGTAAACGTCTCCGTAAAGATTTCTCTTTTAGGATTAGACAAATTAATGATATCAGTGAATTATGAGCAAGGCTCTTATCAGCTATGCATCCATTCATAGTAAATGTCCCTTTCTTGTTCTAAAGCTGTGATAATAGGGAGAATTAAACACAATTTTATAATGTTTTACGCATGAGATGAAAAAATAAGCTTGTGAAAGAATTGTTTCTAAACAGATACAAATATATGACTGATGATGTGAAGTTGTTTTTTAAAGCTTTGGTGGTTTTCAATACTATAGAATTATCGTAAAAATAGCAGGATGTTATTGTTTGGTTTTAAACACATGGTACTTAAAAGTACAGCAGTACCAAAAAAAACTGAGCATTACATCAGATCACAAAAATGTTCCAGAACCACGGTACAAGCTTGTACAACACATATTTGCCATGTGGTCACATGTTTTTGGACGTGTAATTAATGTTGTTTTTCCTTTGTGAATTCTTTACATGCGGAAATGCATCAAAAAGAGGTCGAGACACAAAGTGTGTTAAAGTTGCTCAATCAGCTTTATTCAGGAGAAGGGGAGAAAATATTACTCAAGGAAGAAAAACAAATCAGTAAGCTTCTGTCAGAAGCAGCCCTTCAACAAATCAGTCTTTTTTTTTAGATCCTTCATTTCCATCCAAAGTCATTTCTATTATACATTAAAACTGATTAGTCGAGATACTAACTTATCCAAATAAATAGAATATTTTCTCTTTGCTTTTCTTAGTCAATCTTTGTAATAAATCACAACCATCCAACCGCCAACACCCCCACTCTGAACTAACAGGCATACAAACACTTCTCACTGCCAGCAAACATGGCAGAGCAGTTTCCCCCCCCACACACACCGCCAGGCATAATGAATATACAATATGTTACACAGTTACAGTATATACACCACCTCCTTTACAGTAAAGACAATAGATGATTTCACGTCGCTATTTCTTTGAATCACACATTAGATTTTCAACAGTGAATTAAAAAGAATGGGAAGTCATTTTATCCACGTCTGTTAATTTGCGAGCCCGGAAATAACACTATAATCTTTCTAATGAATATTTATCTCTTGGTATACCCACTCCCAAGTACAAAACGAAGGAAAAGTAAGTTTTTGTGGCACACAAAGGAAACCAAAAAGTGTAAGAATGCTATGAGGAGAGGAATTTTTTAAATCAAGAATGGCTGCCAACACAGCACTTAAACCAAAGCGCTGTTGTTTAGGTCAGATGCAGAGCATCAGTTACAGACCATATGGCCTCCACAATAAATCTTCAATACATTTTGGTTTGAATAATAGGCCTCAAATGCACTAATGCTTTCTGTACTGCTCACTACTCACTTTTTAAGTGACCAAATGTCATGTGTGCAATTAAATAAAGTGTCTTCTACCTCAAAGTAAACACAACAGATCTTAAAAGACATCCAAATGAGAGGGTAAAAATACCCTCAAAAAGTAGCAAAAAGCAATGAGACTCGTGTATCATGGCATATTAAACTCATGGAGCGACTTGTGGAAAACAGAGCACTCTGCAAAAAATTGCTGTGATATTGCAGCTCTCTGAAATTAGTGAAAAGAGAAATAGATATTCAATTGGGATCAGTTCTAGCTGATTTAATGCCCAGAGAAGAATAAGTTACATGTTGCTTTTTTATAAAATATAAACCAATGACTGGTTTTGTTTTTCCAGTTCTGATAAAGAGTTGTTCATTTTCTCAAATTGGGATTGGTCCCTCACTTTCAGGAATCATTTTACAAATTCTTAATGCAAGCAATCTCTTTTAGTCTACTTATATTTACAAACCTTCCTCATCCATCCTCAAAGTGCAACACTGCACAAACACACAAGCCAACACACTTTCAATTCACTTGCTTTCGGGTTGGAAACCTCCGCCTCACAGAGGGGCTTCATAGGGTTCCTCTTCTCCTCCACAGACGTTAGGAAGAGGCTCTGTGGTAGGAAGCGTCTCTCTCCAACCGTCAGAATGAGAAGCTCTGTACAGATTTAGTGCAATCATACTTATATAATCTGATAGAACTCTAGAAAAAAAAAAAAAAAAAAAAATACAACAGATGCAACTTCGGCTGAAGTGGGGTTGGGGGGGCTGTTTGGATCACACATCAAATACAAGCTCACACATTCCAGTTGTAAAGGATGTGCATTAATTCATCTTTGATATGTGGAAATGCAAGAAAACGTAACGGAAAAGAATGGCCTTTTATTTTTAGTGTAGACTTCATAGGAATCTTTGAAGAACCCATGAAGTAGACGATGAAGCTCCAGTTTGATAAAAGGCCAACGAATACCTCCTGATCACAGAAAATATTAGAAGGAAGAAAAAAGAATTGAAGTAGAGAGACAGAGATTTGAACACTAAACTCCCAGTAACTTCCTCATGTCCCTGTGCCATGGTATCAATAACATAAGTGACATAAAGATAAAGTACAATAAAGTGTAAAGCAGCCCCAAGCTCACACTCAAAGCTCTAATATGTATCCATATTACACTGTGAACAAGAGAACACCTTGATGATCCAGATCAGAAAGTGTTCATGGGGTCTTCAGATTGCATCTATCCCCCTCCATGACTTAGAAAACACCTTTTTGTAACAGCGGTGAATTCTGTGTGACGACATGGCAACACAAAAGTTTCACATATATTAACATTTTGCACTTAACAAACATGACTTGCTTTCAGTGTCCAGAGGAAAAAGATAACTCAGACAAAAAAAAGCTGGTTCAAGAAAAGAAACCAATCCGTCACACCTGCCTCCGTCTTCCTGAATACTATCATGTGACCAGCGAGCTCTCGACTTTCAAACAGAACAGCGCATGCTAGTGTGTGCGCTGACTTTCTTTACTGACTTTCTTTTACACCTCTTCCACTCTTTCAATGTTTCCCCATCATCACCTTTCCCTCCCTCACATTTCACACAACCCCACACGTAAATAAACACGTTATTACATTCAATCTTGATGCTCATTTTTTTTTGGCATTTCTACAGTGAATTGTGTTAAAACTGAGATTTGTACTACATTAAATGTGCACATCAATAGGCTGCTTATTTTTACAGCTGTTTATCAGCGAGGGGTTGGCATATACGCCCCCTTTATTGCACTTATGTGTAAGATGGGAGGCGAGAGGGGGATGGGAATAAAGAATTGTGGTAAGGAGAATAATCAGATTGCCTTAAGGAATACTGATTATCACTTCTCTGGAAAGAGCATTATAGGAAAAAAAACAAAACAGGAAACTCTCTATCCAAGAACGCACACTCCAGTGCCAACACACAGAACAGAGAGGGGGCTTTTCAATTCAATCAAGTTAAAGTGATTCACATTCCTGTGACGACTTCTGAAGGTGGTCAAAGTTCTTTAAGTGTTTGTGACTGTGATAAATAAGATAGGAACAGTTGTGTTTTATTTTCTTCAGATTTCAAGACAAGTCCAATATGGTTCTCTCACACGCGAGCATAAAGCTTCTGTCGCACACACACACACACACCTCACACCACCAGGATCCTGACTTCGTCCTGTTCGTCCGGCCGGTAGAAGAAGGGGATGCATGGGTTCTCTCCGAGGAAGGGGGGCGATCTTGGCGCCCTCTGGGGGTTCTGGATCTCTTGGAGCAGCTGCATGATCTGCTGGGCTGTGCCGTCCTCTTTGGGCACCATAGGCTTGGAGTCAGTCTGGGCTGATCCAGAGGAAAGCGTGTGTGCTGAGGAGGCTTCCTCGCCGGTGGCGGGCTCCGACAGAGGGATGACCTCCATGGCTTCTGCGGCAGAGAAAGAGAGGAAGAGCAGTGTGTCTCTATTATTGAATATTAATAAAGAGTTGTCGTGGATTTTTCTGTTTTTAAAGATCTCAAGTCAAAGATTTGTCTTTGTGTATTTAATTGCTCGAGTATAAAGGGTTTCTTTTGCAAAAGGGGGAAACTTAGACAGGAGTGACAATCAGCACAAATGCACAGCAGAGTCCCGCTCAGGAGCCGTTACAGCGAGACATTTATACCAGACATCGCAAAGCAGGGCACTCTCATTGGTTGACTCATGACAGGTGTGGCACTCTCATTGGTTGACTCATGACATGTGTTTTAATCTGACTAGAGACTAGTTTCAAATAAGGTGACAGTCATGTTCGTGTGCTGTTCATTCAAATAAGGTGACAGTTTAAGCAAACAGGGTGTCGTACAAGCCAGACGTGTCACCTACGCTTCAGCACTATTGTAAGCAGAAAGTCATATGTGTTAAATGCATAAGCAAGAACATATATTTTTCCATTACAGAGTGCTTTTAAGACTCATTATACAAATAACAATAGAACATTTACATGGACTTCAACCTTTTGACTGCTGACTTTTATCTAAAGAAATCACTGGGATGAAGCTATTTGAGTGACTTTGACTGATTTGATTTACCATTGAGCCAAGATAGCTCTTACATTTGAAAAAAAAGGCACATACATTTCCCCAGCAAAAACCCAGCATAACTACAAGTGGACCATCATGCGACAACAATATATGTGTTCAATTCTTTACATTAGTAAATGATCTAAAAAAAAAAAAAAAAGGGCATTGCAACTGTGCCTACCTGCTCCATTGACAGCATTAAACTCTGTGTGTGTGTGTGCTTGATGCTCTGGGTGTGTGTGATCCTCCCCAACAGGTAGCAGGTCAGGGTTCACTGTTCCTGCGCCCGACACAGCTCCAGTGTAGCGGCTGTACCAGTCGTTCCTCTCAGCCACCAGCCTCATCACCAGGTCCTGCAGCTCTGCCAGCTTCGCCTGATGGACGGAAGAGAAAATGGAGAAAAGGACGGAGGAGTAGGAAGAAAAACAAACATGCATCAAGAACAACATATAAGGCTTTATTGTTATTTTAAAAAGAAAAGGTTGCTTTGCAGTACCTTCATCTCCTCCTTGTCCTGGGCCAGCATGCTGATGTACTGTTCCTTCTCCTGGTGTTTCTGCTTCATGATGGCGCGCTGACTCTGGTAAAGGGCAATATACTCTCCTAGAATGCAAAGCAACAACAAAGTAGAAGAAATTATTTAGATGGAAAATAGCTTTTCTGCATCTGTCTTTATGATATTTTCATTACAAATGTGTGTTTTTAACAACAACAAAAAAAGAGCCTGCTGCCTCACCTATAGTGTCAGTCTCTCCAGACAGCTGGATGCAGCGGTGCTCCAGCTCCTCCACCCTCTCCTTCAGGTCAGCTTTCTCTTGCATTAGGGAGGTGAAGCGTCGCTGAAGCTTCTCCATTGCGGCTTGCAGAGCCTGATGAACTTCCACAGGTACACCTCCATCTGTGAAAAGGACGGCAACGTATACATTTGGTTTACATAATATATACAACAGATTAACAGAAAACATTTGGAAGTATTTTGCGGATCTTACGAGATGCAGTTTCGGCACATTATTTGTCCACCAAAACAAACGATGTAGTCATCCTCACCTGAGTGTTCATGGCTGTGTTCACAGTGACTGTGCTGGTCCTGAGTGTGCTCGTGCTCGTGATGATGGTCATGAGCAGGTTCGTGGCTCTGGTGTTGGTGCTGGAGACTGAGGGCCACAGTGGCCTGGTGACGGGCTGCCATGTGGAGCCGGTGCTCCTCCTCCAGTTGCCTCCTGGCCTCGTCCCTGTCTGCCTCCAGCTCAGCCAAAGCTCCTCTTATGAACTCCTCCTGTAGAGAAGCAAAGCAAAACAAACAAACAGTTGAGGGTATTGCTTTCTTTATGGAAAAAGTCCCTTGCATATTTGCGCAAGAACAAGTTGGGGAACATCATCTATCACCCTTCTCACCATCTCCTTCTGGCTCTCAAAGTCTTCTGGGATAACTATAGAAGAAGACTTCTTTGGGCTCTCTTGTAGGGACTGGCTTTCCACTCCATCGCCTAAGTGACAAATCCAAAAATTATCAATCTTTCACAGAATCGCTTTCCCATTTTCTCAAGCGAGTGGTCTGAGAGTGAAAGAAAGAGAGAACTGATTTTCAGCAGGTGGCACTGGTTTCAAAATGACTCCTTACTTCCCAGCCTGAAGAGGAATCTCATGTTGCTGATGTTGTTGCTAATGTAGCTATGAAGGTTTCAGAAGCTTACAAACAACAGTGTCATTGCTTCATGTGAAAGACAGCGGTTATCAGTTTTTGGTTTCAATTCTTTCAAATTTAAAAAATTGAGAAAGGGAAGCCAGTTAATTGTGCAGTTAACCATGTGGCTCATAGTTTCTCTTCTCTATTAAATTGTCTGTGTCTTTTTTTTGGCACTTAATTTTAAAGGGAGGGCAGAAACCATTGAAATACAACATGGAGAAGCTCTGACAATTACAGAAAAACAAGGAAAAAAAAAAAAAAAGTACCTTGGTCTCTGGGTGACGGGCTAAGACCTGAACTGTTGAGCAGCTCATTCACCTCAGCCTTCAGCTGCTCATTGTCTCTGACCAACAGCTCTAAATGCTCCTGTAGGGGGAGACAGAGTTGTTCAAAACACGCTTTGACAAATACTTTGAGTGTTTGATGGTGCTCCAGGGATAAAGAAGGTGAAGTGACAGAAAACACAGCTAAATACTAACATACTGTTTAATGGACTGACTCCAGACCCTTTACGGAGGTCTTGAAGAATGTAAGTGCATGATGTTAACTGCCTTCCTTTAAAGTATCACAACTGACCTGATTGAAGTATTACAGTATCATTCATCAATCCGTGGTCTTGTACACACCTGTGCTTGTTTCAGCTGATTGTGGCTGATCTCCAGTTGCACGCGGCCGTGACTTTCATCGTGCTGCAGCCGGTCCATGAGCTGGACCTGCTGCAGATAATGATGGTTGAGCTGTTCCCGCTCAGAGGCCAGGGTCTGGTAGCCCGCACAGTACTGCTGAAGGTGGGCTGCTACCTGGTCTCTCTGCTCCAACAGACCCTGAGCCTCCTTAGATTTCAGTTCCAGCTGAAGAAACAGAGAGGAGGATTAATACAAATGAGAAGACAAACCCTGAACATAAGACGCCCATTCCCCTTCCTAAGTCGTATTTTTGGAAAAAGACTTTGTGAAGACCAAAACCTGTGTTTATAAAGAAAAAAAAATCCATCCATTCGTTATCGCTTTTTCATACGGCTTTTCCCACTCGGGTCGTGCAGGGTTGGACCTTTTAGATAAAATGCTCTTTCCAATATCTTGAGAATTGAATTATCACATTTCTATTCAATAAATTAATTATTCAGTCATTTTGAACAGGCTTAACAATGACTGATCTGTCACCCTTCTTGCGCTCTGTGACAAATGTTGCCATTTCAAATAATACAGATGTTTGGTCAGTGTTACCTGTCCAATCCAGGGGGTATGCATGTTCTTTTCTTTAAAATAATCACGTAGCGCTGAAAAGGCATGTACCTTTGTCCCGTTTTTCAGTAACATATTCACTCCTGTTAATCTCTTTATGGACCACAGTAAGAATTCTTCTGACTGTTAGCATGTTTAAGACAGAAGTAGTGTGCCCAAAAAGACCAAGACGTTACGCTCTGTGACATCATATTTCTTGGCTGCTTGACAGATATTTAATGAGTCTGCTGCATTGATAACCAGTCTCTGAAAATTGGCCTCATATCCCCACATCAGTTGTCAGTTGACTTGACCTACTTTTGCACCACTTTGTTCTAGACTTTCACTGCGCCTCACCCCTGTTACTCTAATTGTGAGTGACGGCTGGCCTTAGCCATGAGCAGAACACTCTCTATAAGTAAGTAAGTGGCTCAGTCTATTATTGTGAACACATATTGGCATTTGAGACGTGTTTCAAGGATAAAATCTCTGTTTTAAATTCGGAACAATACGGTATAATTCATTGCTCTAGGACTCAACATATCATAGTGAACGAACAACAGATTCCTTAACTTTTAAATCAACCAGCAGACCTCTAGTTATGCTCGTCAAGAGAGAGTATGAGACCGTACCTGTTCCTTGACGTTGTGTAGATTTTCTTGCAGTTCACCCATTCTGCGAGCGAGCTCTTTTTTCACATGTTGCTCTGACTGGATGGCGGTGGTCAGCTCCATGTTCTCATTGGTCTGTACCCCCAAAAAAAAAATCAACAGGCATTTAGTCTCCCTGCCCTTGAGGTTACACTTCTTATGATTGTACTTTCCTAATTTGTGAAAACTCGGTCAACTTATTCTTACAGACACATAACTGAAAAACTTCGTAAAATAAGAAAAAATAAATGGAAATTAGAAAGAAGAAGATATATCAGACAAACAAATGCATCTGAAGAACAGTAGCAGGATGCACACAGTAAAATACAGATATAATCCTTGTAAATTATATCAACATACAACAGAAATATGAATTACGTTTCTTTATAAATGTGTCATTAAATAAAAGAACAGATTGAGAGCTAGATTTTCATCAGTACCAGTTTGACGAAGCCGTTCTGTAGCTCAGCCAGCTGGTCCTTCAGAGTGCGGTTCTGGGTGAGGGCACGGCTAATCGTAGCCTTGTCTGACTGAACGTCCTCTAACATGCGCCGACGGTCGTCTGACTCCTGGACCTGGCTCTCCACCTGCCGCTCCATCTCCCCAAGACGCGTCTCCTGCTCTGCACACAGCCGGCTCAGCTGCTGGTTATCTCGAAGCTGCAGGAAACATCACATCACAGAGGCTGGTTATAGAAGCTACAAACCAGAGAGAACCAGCGGTCTTTGAACAACTGTTTTGTGAACTGATCAACTGGTGTTACTTTTAAATCATAAGGGATAATGACCATTCAATGTTACAATTCAAGGTAACACTAAGTTTATAATGAGTGATCAAGCATGTATACCTGTGCCTGGAACTGTGCAGTTAAAGCGTCTTTCTCCTGTTGTAGAGTACTGAGGGCCTCCTGCAGAGCCACTTCACTCTCTGATGGCCCCGAGGACTGAGGCGCTGCTTCTTTCTGAGAGTGTCTCTCCTGGGACAACAACGCTGGAGAAGAAGCAGAAGGATGATACATTTCCAAATGTTCTGACAATGAGGATTTACTATGGAGGGAAAAAAAAGACTCAAGCACAGTGAGTGCCTGACAGCCTTTACAGGATTTCATTTGGTCAGATATTAAAACAATATCCAGCATATCAGTCAATGTGCTGCAGGATTCTTTACTTGGTCCAAGAATCACCTTAAGATTGTGTTTATTGCCAGGACACATGACAAGCCGAGTATGTGCATCCTCCTATGGTCAGGCTTATTTACAAAAGGTGTCCTCTACATCAAGGAATGAGCCGCAACAAAGCCATTAAAAGACGTTGCGCTCGATAAAAGCACCTCTTACCTGTAGCATGTTTTAGCTCTGTGATGTTGGCCTCCAGTTCTTGGACTCTGCTGATATTTCTGTCCCTCTCCTCTGCAACCAGAGACACCTGCACACACACACAAAAATTAAACAGATCCATCATTAATTTGATTAAAGCTGTGTGTATACGTTATATGTTAATGTAATTCTATTATGTACCTGTGTTAGCAGCTGTTCGGTTTTGTCCTTCCAAATTCGGCCCTCCTCCTGGATCTGCCCGGCATAGACATCCCTCTCCGTCTGCAGCCGAGCTATCGACTCAATCAGCTACAACATGAAAACATTAGAGGCAAGGTTGTTTTTATATTTAAAAAGAAGTTTCTGGTCATGAGAGATTTACGTCTTCTCCTATCTTTGCATATCAAATGATCAAAGGTGGAAAGATGGAAATGAAAAGCATAATAGGTAGACGACATCTCCTAATCTGATTCAAAGCTAAATGGGACAGTACCTCAGACTCATGCATTATACATTCTTTAGAATAAATGGTGGTCTAAAAAATGGACGATGGTGGGTCTGCGTCATCTGTAAAATTTATTTCCATGTCTCTTATGGCTGTATGTGTTTTGCAATACCATCATGGTGTAATATTTTTCTCTTATTCATGTTGTTTTTTTTTATGCAGATCATGTGTAATATTGGCTTTGTGCCATACCGGTATATGTTGTTTGTGTTTTTCACTGGTTTGTGCCTTTCTTTTTATATGTGGATTATATGTGGTAGTAAATAGTATTGAACTGTATCATATCTGTTTAAACCTGAGAATACTGTAAAGCTGCAGGTAAAAAAATAATAAATATTATGCGCCAACTTAAAACAGACCTGGTGATTGTGTGCCTCTAGCTGCTGCTTCTCTTCCGCAAGTAACTGGACCTGCTGGCTGGCACTGGAGGGTTCTGACTGATTGGTGAACTGGAAAGATAATAAAAAGGACAAAAATTAGAATAAAATGTGATTAATACATGAACATGCTTGCACTGTTTGAAAACACTCGGGGCTCTGGATTGAAACAAATCCAATGCAGTGGCTTTCCTCATAGATTGGCTGTTAAGATGATCCACCACTGCCAATTATTGATAAGATTAAGGTGAGTGTCCTTACGCACCTGTTGCAACATGAGGTCAGCCATTTCGAGCCTCTTTTGAAGCTCTTCAAGCTCCAGCCTCATCGCTACGTTCTCCTCAGACCTCAGCTTTAACTGCTCTGAAAGCTCGGAGCTCTGCTGCTGTGACTCCTCACTCAAATTGCTGCAAACAGACAAAAATACAAAGAGACCGTTCATCATTTCTAATTTAACAGAATTAAGCTGGACTTAAAAAGACTTGCTCATGCCATCCATTGCACTGCATACAATACAATGTATTCTAAATACTAATCGGTGATGTCAAAGCAATGTCAGAGACTTCTTCTGTGGAAATGTTATAAAATACATCTACTTGTGTATGCTAAGTTAAAGTGACTTACCTTAGTCTAAACACCTCTAGCCTCAGACTGTCTCTCTCCTTTTCAAATTCTTTGTTGTGCTGAGGGAGGGAAAAAAAAAAATGTTATACCTAAAAATTGGAACCATGACTGAACCATTTAATAAGTTATATAAATCAAGTCAAGTGAAGAATGACGATACATGCTTTTGTGCTTGGCTTTCTATATGTACAAACATTAATGCACATCAAATTTAGCAAGGTTGTCATACATGTTATAAACTGCATTCAGCATTACTCCTTCCTAAGTGAGTTCTGTTTCACAGAGGGAGGGATAACTGCAATGTCCGTTACCTTTTCAAACTGCTTCTGCTGTGTTGATACGGAGGAAAGAGTCCTCTCCAGCTCTGACACTCTCTGCTTTGTTGCCTGCAGACGGTTATTCAATTCCTCTGCCTCCCCTACGAACACACCATGCACACAAACACAAAGAGACACAGACACACACAACTATTACCCACTGTAAGGGTGAGGACCGAGCCAGGATGAAAAAATGTCTTTCAAATGGATGTGTGTGGTATTGTAGAACACACATGCACACCTGATTTTTGCCGTGCAGCCTGTTGTGTGTACTGTAGTGCTGTTTGGAGCTCTGACTTCTCTGATACCAGTATGCCGATGGTCTGGATGTGAACCTTGAAAGGACAGATTAACAGTAAGTAAAGCTTTTAATGAGTCAAAATAACATCATGTCCTTTATTAAAGCAAGGAAGGAGGGTGACGGCATGATCTCTGACATTATATACTGACACATTATATGGCAGTATGAGGTTTTTTTTTTTAACCACTTTTACTCTGCAATGATGCATTCTCAAGAAAAAAATGTATTGACACATTTTTTAAAGGTTTTTTTTTAGATGTTTTAGGTAAGATAGGTTACCTGTAATTGCTCCCGCATGGCTCCCTGTTCCTTTGAAAATTTCTGTTCAAACTCCTTTCTCTCCTGTGGGAAGACAAATTCAAATGTTTATGAATGACCAGTAGGGATAAACTCAGTAGACTGGGGGGGGGGGGGGGGGGGGGGGAGACAATAATGAACCCACAGTTTACCTTTTGAAGCTGATCTGAAAGCCCCTGAGAGTGCTGAACCTGGCAGAGAGGATATATTGTAAAGTTAAGCCAAGATCGACACTTCTTTCATCATCCCAGCAGTGTTTCCATAATTCTAACCATGTTCTAAAACATGACCTAACATGTGGTACAAAGGACTCATCTGCATACCAGACAGGACAGGGATAGCCCAAAACACTGGATTAATCAACCTGCTTTGTAATCTTGTATGTCACAAAGAATGAGTTTATGCGGTTAGTTATCTTAATTGCATGAAAGATCTTTAAAATGAGGCAGCTATCATCTCCTTATGATAGCTCTAAAGTGTGCAAACACATTATTACCTTATGCAGGTGTCATGCTTAAATTAAAATATTTTAGTCAAACTAAGTGAAATACAAATGACATGACAAACATGCATGACTTTAATTTAGTTAATCGTTACTCGAGATCACATGAGAATGCAGACAGATCATGCACTGATGTTGTACTTGATGGGATGGCAGAAAACAGGGCTACTTCAAACACACACAATTAAGCATACAAACACAGCTTCTTACCAGCTGGTCTAGCTTGGTATTGAGCTGAGAGTTTGTTAGGTTGCTGGACTCCAGGGCGGCTGCCAGCTCCTGGTTCTGACTCTATCACGTGCACACATGCATCCGGGAAAGAACAAATAAAAAATAAAAAAGAAGAGAGTGATAAAGTGCAGTGGAAAAAGTCAAACAAGGAATACATGGGAGGAGTGGAACAAGTGTGTATTATTAACATGGAGGTAAACAATAGCACCTTCAGAAGTGGCAAAATAATGTGTTTCAAACATGAGAGGAGAATGATGAATATATAAATATATTTGTTTAACTGATTAATGAGACCAGTTGAATTGTACTGGAGTCTCCATTACAATCTCCCTAGGTGTTAACTGTCACTCTGCAGAGCCACATATGTCATGGCTACCTTTAAACTCTAATTCCCCTGATGTAAACATGCTATGGAACTACTTCAAACCCTGGTCTTGTATTTAAAAACTAATACTTCATGTTAGATTTCCATCTTACCTCAAGTTCTCTTTCACTGACCAAAGGTGCACCATCTCCGTTCACATATGCAGAAGATGTCTGAAATGACAAGCACAAACTTTTAGCTTAAATCAAACTAATAGTTGATGCACTTTGAACATAGAAATCAAGTGGTTCACGTCAAGTTCAGAGGTTATGGGCTGCAGTAAGTCCTCAACAAAGCAACTTTTTACCTTTCAAAATGTCTCTGTAGATGTGAAAAAGAAAATGTAGAAATGTGTTATAATCAAAAATGACCATTCTTCATGAGCTTAAATCTGAAATGTGTTGGATTCACAGCAGATGGGCAACCTGTTTAGTCAGCAGTTGTTACACCTGCAATTCTCAAGCGTAATAAAAACAGCATACAAGATCACCATTAGGATACCTATCTTATTAATCTTTCAAGAAAGCGATTAAAAGACAAATGTTTCTCTCTCTCATTTGTTGTTGACTGTGTAAACCAAGTCCAGAGTATATGAAGTATATCAGGCTGGCTCAGTGTAACCAGTTGACGCTGCCAGCATACTTAAGGCCATTGGGAACAACTGGCAAATTTAAAATGCTTCCAGTGCATTCCTGCCAAGAATAGATGCAGCACACCCTCAGTGCACATCAGTGGTGCTGTGTTATTGTAAAAAGCATTACACTGTTTGTCACAGAAGTGTGTGTGTGTGAGAGAGAGAGAGAGAGAGAGAGAAAGAGAGGGACATTATGACAGCAGAGGTTTTTAAGTCGTACCTCAGAGACCAGGCCATTCAGCTGCTGGGAGAGCTGTCGCAGGCTCTCAGTGGAAGACAACGGTCTGTAGAAAACACACATAAATTATCAATCTTAAACATTTACTTGGTCATTTCCTTTGTTCGGTTGGTTTTCAGTGGCTAAATTAGAAGGATATATGGAAGGAACATTAGAATTCCTTTTTGTACCTATTATATTACAATTGTAGTTCTGTTATGGTAATTGTGGTTCAAATAATTTAAGAATCTTGACAGTCTAAACATATGATGCTTAAACGCAAACTATCATGGAAGAAGATGAAGATGAACTTTATTGTCACAGTGGGAAATTTGCCTTGGACTTCACTGTACTTTGATGAAGTAACAAAACACCAAAATACATTCATTCATCAGTAAAACCTGTGCCCAATAGTCCAAAAACTATTTTTTCCCTTACAAAACACGTATTTATGTATGTGGATACATACACATATAGTTGTTTGTGTTTCTGTGTTTTATGTTTTCATTAAGACACAAGAAGTGAGAAATCGAGTGACCTACCTGTTTTCTTCTGTTAAACTCTCATTGCCATTGGTATCAGGATAGTCCTGCAGAAAGAGAGTGCAGCCAAAAAGGGGAAGAGACAGTGAGAAAGAGAAAAAAATAGTCTGAATGTTTTAGAAAAAAAATACTTGGGTGATGACAATGCACATTTGCACACATCCCATTACACACAAACAGGAATATAAAAACTGATCCTGGAGAGAGACACACACCTGCAGGTCAGAGTTGTGACCGGCAGACTCAGAGTTAGTAGCAGTGTTAGGGCTAGCAGTGTTAGATACAGGTGAGACACGACCAGGCTCGGCCGATGGGTCCTCCAGTAGCTGTGGATCTGAGGAGCCCATGACCTCCATGTCAGCAAACGCCTGAGGTGACACATACACAAAGAAACGCACACACTGGTTTAATGCCAAGAATAGGAGCAGTTATGATGACTGAGAGCAGACCACAATGATGTAGGGAACTACATACAGTTAGAGCTCATGAGCATGAAAAAGTGCAAACTGTAATGAATTAGATTGATGATATGATGCAGTCACCTCAATTATATCATTAATTAACACATCCACATGGTGATATCTGCAACGGACTATAATGCAATGTCTAAGCAAAGGTAATATTAAAATAAAATTGAAGGATTAAGGTTTATTTCTGAATGCAAGCTCTGTAACTTGAGGTGAGAGCTGAGGCAGTAAAGGGGTTTCCCTGATCCGGATACCCAAAGGGCTTTCTGCAACACTTGCAGATTGAAAGAACTGAAAGAAGTGAAGACTGTGATGTGTAAATGCCAACATGTATTTGAACGATTGACGTATAACTGACTTTAGAGCTAATGTGTGCCAGACATCTGTAATGACCTTCAATGCAATATTAACATGTTTAAGAGTGCAAGCAAAGAAGACAGAACAACGAAAGGTTGACAAAATTGACACAAACATATTTCTTGTTTCCAAGATCCATGCATGATGCGCCATATATATATATATATATATATATATATATATATATATATATATCAGAGCTATGCCACAGCTGAGACACATGCAGCTCAATGTGAACAGCCTGCCCAGCAAAACTGAACTTCAAAAAATGATAATGAACAAACAACACTTGGATGAACTCAGAGAAATAACTGTGCAACCTCCATTTGTGTTACTCTTACTAATGATTTAGAAAAGCACAACACTAATTTAAGAATTTGCACTCAATGCTTTCTGCCCCATGTGACAACAAGAAAAATGCACACTTGACTTAAGGAGGATTTCCGAACGAGAAAGCAAAGTGAAACATTAAATATCACGAGGAGCAGCTATCTACAGCTGAGGAATGCAGAGATGGAAAAACAGGCAGGAAAGAGAGACAGAGAGAGACAGAGGCTCACCTGACTGTTGCCATAAGGAGGGAGGACTACTCCATTGCTTTGAGTAAATGCTTTCAAAATACGGTCAAACTACAGGGAAGAAGAAACAAGGGTGGAGGACGAAAGAGGTGTGAAAGGGGAGAGAACAATTTAGACAGTGATGGAGAAGTTTAAGTATAAACAGGCACAGAGAAGCAGCAGCTTCAGGACAAGAAGGAAGAGTTCTAGATGTGAGCAGGGTGTGTAATTAGGAGAAAAATAGACTAGTATGCTCAGTCCACTAATGACTGAAGTAAGTTTAACTATTATAACCCTGTCAGCATCAAGAGAACTGGGGTACAACTACATCTTTCTAAGTGGTGCCGGAGAATCTCTGATTACAAATCCTAAGCTACTTAAGCTTCTTCAACAATCAGCACCTCAAACTAGTAAATTGACCTAGCTCACATTTCTCCTCGCTCTAATACCATGTGACACGTCAATAAGTCTTCACTCACCCTCCCATGTTAAGCCAATAGAAACAAACTTTATTAAAGGCTATAGAACAATGTTTGGGTAACAGACAGGCAGACTATGAATCTTTATCACATGAAATATCACCCTGTGTGGCAATTATTGCAAAATGTCTCATCTGCTTTAAACCCTTAAACTAATCCGCATCTCACTAACAGTCCCATTTCAGATTACACAATTTGACCTAAACTTCTTGGCAAACCAAAAACCAAAAAGGTTTTTCAGCTCAAACAAAGAGATATGGCAGCAAGTTCTCCACCTGTGACGAGCTCAGATTCCTATCAGGCTTAGAAAAATTACTGACCAACACTGTGTGGGGAAAACTGATCTGAGAGTCAGGCCCTGTGTATGAAACTGTGAACAAAAGTCACATGTCCAACTGTGTGTCCCCATTGTCACTCTACTTGCTTACAAGATCTTTAAAACAGACCAGTAGGACACAGTGTTTTACGTTAAAATGTTATAGTAGTGAGGAACAACAAACAAGCAAATTTAAGTGTCATCAGGCTTTAAAATAAAATTTTAAGTCTCAAACTTGTTCATTTTGGACATGATCAAGCATCTGAGAGTGATTCACCACTTTTATTATTATTATTTATTATGAATCAGATGTAAAAATAACAGCCTGGTGAGAATCTGTTTCCTGTGAATATGTCTACATGTTGTCCCTTCAATCAGAGCCAGACGAGTGGCTATTAATAGAGATATGATGGAGAAAGAAGACTGCTGCGAATGAACACTTGCAATATGAGGCATTTCATTTTTCTTCTTCGATATATACTATATAAACAATGCACACCATAAAATAAAGGTGATGTGGTATCACCAGTAAGCTAAATTAAAGCTCAGGTTACAAGAATAATTTAAAAACATGTCACTTATCATGACAAACGTGTTAAGAATAAAACCTAAAATCCAGTGTTTGCAGGACTGATGGAGCAGACCTGAATCGCTTATGAAGCTATTATTTGTGTGTGACTAAAATTCTTAAAGCTTTTTAAAGTGTTGCTGCTGTTGTTGCCCTTGGCCACTACAATGTTCAATATATAGCTAGGTGCAAAAAAAATAAAATATCTACAACTTTTTCCCCCCATTGATGAACATTATTTTCACCATGACACCAGCTCAGGAGATAGGTGTCAATACTGCTGCTGCTGCTGCATTGTTTCACCTTTGAATTTCAAAGGATGAGGCGTTTGCTAAATTTGATAGCAATTCATCAGTAAAATACATCAGCAATGTAAACTTTTCAGGATATAAAAATATATTTTAAGGGGTCACATTTAGGTCTGAGAAATCACAAGGCACAAATAGAGGTTGTTATTTGACAAATAAGAGAAGGATGACATGCAGGCAAAATATATGGAGCAAATGGGACTGACTTACATTAACTGGAGAGTTTCTGTCTGTCGAAGCTGCATCGTGTTGATTCGGCCCTTTCCCTTTCCTCTTCTTCTTGGCCCCTGCACCTCCTCCACCTCCACCTCCTCCACCCTTTTCTCCTCCCACACTTGCAGGGGAGCTCTTCTGCTGAAACTCCTTCAGCTGAGCAGCACATAAAATAAGGGAACAACACATGCATAAGAAGTACAGAAAACACTTTGTATCAGACAGATCTATAATTCAGAAGAAATTAGACTCAATATATCTAAATGGCTTAAGAGTGGAACTAAGAGTTGTAAATTAAGATCTGAGATGAAGCAGAGATGAATTGCCTCTTTTCTCTGACAATAGACCAGCTCCTCAAAAGATTCAGTTTTAAATTGTTGACTGAATATATACCGGTACTGTAAATAACTTCTGGCAACTTGTTATTGTCTTGTAACTTAAGCTTGTCTGCTCAATGGCTGACTGTTTAAACCAGGGATGGGGCAACTTTGGCCACAGCAAGGGGCCACATTTCCGTTTAATTCTCACTGCCAGAGGGCCAAAATGTATTATACAAAAAACGATTAAAGTCGATTATGTCTCAAGATATTCCAGCGATCAAATATTATTAAGGACATATTTCTGGTTTTTCATGATTTCATGGCAGATTTTGTCACATTTTCCAATTAATTGATATGTAAAAAAAAAATGGACCTGAGGGGCCACTTTGAGGGTTGATGGGGGGCATGTAGCCCCCGGGCCGCCCAGTTGCCCAGCCCTGGTTGAAACCAAACAAGAGGAAGTTGATATCTTGTGGCAAACTATGATCATCTGTGCGTAGGTAATGCGTTTGTTTTGGCATTTGGCCCGGGACAGCTGCCGTGTGGGACCAGGGGGAGTCCAAACGGGAACTGCAATTTCTCAAACATTAAGGATGAATTGCATCTAAAATGTAAGTAAGCATGGCCAAGGTAGGACAGCAAGGAATGCTGACGAGTCACTAACATCTCACAGCTGATAAGGCCATCTTTCTGCCTAACATCCCACCTAGCCGAAGCCCGCAGCAGGACAGGACAGAGGGGTGTCAGCTGTCAAAACAAGTCCCCGTCATTCTCTCAAGCTAACTGTGCTACAATGCTACTTCAGGGTTATTTAAAAAAATAAACAAAAATCTGTTAGCTGGCATTGTTTTCAAACAATAATAGAGACGTCCTACAGATGAGGAAGAAAGCTGACGAGCGCTGTATGACATTCCTTACATCCACACACAGCCAACTATTCATTAGTTAGCCAGGTTGCTAACCTCAACTTGCATCAGTTAGCACATCAAGGTCTGCTAACATTATATTTTAACATTACCTAAAAACCACAGGGCAAAGAGGAAAAGCGAAGTTGAACACTGACTTAGTAAACAGCGTGGGATGCTGAAAGTGCTTTACTTAACTAAAAAAATAGTCCACATAATCTGGGAAAGTTAATGCTATCAATACAGGCCGAGAAGAAGCACCGGTGTATCCTGCGCATTTAAGCCGCCAGAGGAGCATGAGAGACGGCACGAGCGGAAGCGCAGAGGTCGGGCTACGTGTAATGACAACACCCCTGCTCCGCGAAGACAGACTAAAAATAAACGAAAGGGGAAACCCTAAGCGACACAAACTCTCACAGGGTAGAAAGGAGCCGTCTTTCTGATGATTTTAAGCCAGGCAAGTTATAAAATACTTTACCTTTTTCTTAGCTGCAGCGAGTTTGATTTGCCTGCTCTGGTCGGCCATACTGCTGCTCTGGTCGACGGACCGAACCACGTCATCAGTTTGCTGTCCGTCGGTGTCGGTGCCGGTAGAGGGCGAAGTCTCGGCCCTCTCTTAAAAGATAGTCTGGGGGGGGGGGGGGTTAGTTTATGGAGGACGAGACCTGACAAAAGTATAAATAAATAAATAAATAAATAAATAAATGTATAAATAAATACTGGAATAAAAAAATAAAAAAATAAAAAATTAAATGCGTGAATAAATAAATAAAAACTGGTAAATAAATAGGACATAAATAATTAAATGTCTTAAATGTATTTCTACATTTATTTATTTCTACATTTATTTATTTCCACATTTATTTATTTCTACATGTATTTATTTCCACATTTATTTATTTATACATTTATTTATTTCCACATTTATTTATTTATACATGTATTTATTTCCACATGTATTTATTTATACATTTATTTATTTATAAATACTTTTGTCAGGTCTCGTCCTCCATATCAGTTAGGCTACTCTTCGTCTATATTTCATGTTTTTTTATGTACTCGTTGTTTCCTTTTAGCTAATTTGATTCTTGAACTTTAATTCAGGTGCCATTTTAATCTTTAATCTTGATTTCGACAGAACTTAACCCCCCCCAACCCCTTAATCCAACTTGGGAAATAAAAAGACAAAAAGGAAAAAGCAGCATATTGTAAATTATGAATAATTTCTACACGAATAATTGTATTTTTTTACTGGATTAGCTCTTATGTTTTTTGGTATATGATGTTTGACACTCCCTCCAGCATTCATCTTGTAGTGCCATAGTTCTACTTTCAATTTTAGGGAGAAAAAAAAACTATGGCTTGATTAAGACTGATCTACACAAAAGACAAAAAATGTATAGGGTCCGTAGGTGAAATGTAGAATGATACAGTTGGTGCCCAAGACCATGCAGGACGCAATTAGCAATCATTCTTTGTCTGTCTGGTTCATGAATTTTCTAGAATTATTATTATTATTCCGTCTGTTTTCAAGATATAGGGCAAAATTAGTAGAAAAGCCACAAAATGAGTGTGAACAGTTTCAGGAATTTGCTACAAATGATTAATTAACTATATTGGTGTTACCCATTGAAACAATATAGTAGAATAACATATTTTAATCAGGGTAGAGCAGCAGTGTGCAGCGTTGCATCAGTGCTCTTTAAGGACACATCGAGTTTGCTGACTTTTCTACTTTCTGTAACTCTTTATGTGGTTATTCACCAGAAGTGTTTTTGTTGTTTGAATGTGCTCCTTTTTCTACAGTTTGAACCCCGTAAAACAACCCATTAATGAACACATGATTGAATGAAGAAATAATAAAAGAGAAAGAAAGAAAAAAAGAAAGTAGATCAGTGATACTATTAAACAATACAAATTCACAAATTCCTGAAACAAGCTGATTTGTTTTTGATCCTCACCCCAGTGGCAGATTGATTCCTGCTATAAAAGTGTTTTTCACTCTGTTTCTTGTATTTTTTTACACCATACATTGGTTTTACAACAGAGTAGACTGTGTGTTTGTTGGAAAACCATAGAGCGTCATGATTAAAACAAACACAATTCACATCCGATACAGAATGTTTGTGACAATACTTAATACTTCTGCTGAGACAAGTCTAAATATTCAAAAGGGTTAGCTATTGCAACCAGTTACCTAAGCTTGACCTACTTGGACTTCTGTCATAAGTGACTGTGGGTCATAGTAGAATAGAGTGTGATTTTTTTGTCTGTGCTCCTCGACCTGCAGATGTGTATATTGTACAAAATAATTAAGTGCATTTGTAATTTAAGCTGTTGTGAGCCTGTTATAAAGTCAAGGTTTAAAGTACTGCAGGTTTCTTGCATTTTAAGTGGGGATGTTGAGCCTTAATTGAACTTGTGTACATTATATGATGAAACGTCCAGACAATCTAACTCATCTGATGTAACAGCCTTCACTTTAAGGTCACTGATTAGTCACATACATATTACACAGGGTTTGTACAATTCTTAAACATTGTATTGAGTCATCATTAGGCTACAATCATGATGCCATGATAGTAACACAGCAAACCACTTTAAACAACAGAGACATGAATTTGGAATCCTGGAATCTGTTGCAGAATGACTTAAAGCTCAAGGAGCTGGTGTCCTAAAATGTTTTTAAATCTAAAATGAAAGACATGGCAGCAGATTCTATAGGATGTCGATGCTTTAGCTCGGCTGCTTGAACAACTGAGTCCCAGATATGACTCATAGATGGCTCTATTTTAATCCAAAAATGTTGTGCTTTGTAAATTGTACTGTGTCTCTCTTTTTTTATTTCCGTCTGTAACTTTGTGTTTTTGCTGCTGCCTGTCTTGGCCAGGTCTCCTCTTGAAAAGGAGATGGGACCAACCTGGTTAAATAAAGGTTAAATTAAAAAAAAAAAAAAAAAAAAAGATGCTAATCCAATACACGTGAATAGATTATTTAAGAAACGCAGCACTAACTTCAAATGTAAGCCTTTATACTGTGAAGTGATTTAAAAAAAAAAAAAAAGTCTACTTCCCTAGACTCTAGAGTGGCGTGTCAGCGCTCCAACTGTGTTCACGAATTCGCCTGACAGTCAATCAGCAGCGGCAACAAAGCGGCCCAGTATCGGTGACGTTGCCAAGACGCGAGAGTGCGCAAATCAGCGTCGGCCAGCGTGCCGCGGGGAACCAATCGGCGCGTTCCAACGAGCAGCCGCTCAGCCAATCGCGGGCCTCCACGATTGGGGAAGAAGTGACGGCTTATATATGGAAGAGAGCGCAGTTCATTCAACATCACTTCACAGACGGGGAAAAAAACACGTAAGAGACAGAACAAGACGGACACGCTTTGGCGTTGAGAGGCTGGTCCTATCCGAGACGACGTGAAGGCCGTTAATTAATTGACGACATTGTTATTCAGGTACGTGGAAACATTTCTTTGAATACGATAATGTGACGACGTTGTATTTTTTCACGTTGTGAAACAATTTTCATTCTGACCAAGCTAGCTGAGGTAGTGACGATAGTGATATATTTCACCAAACTTACTCATAGCTTTTCTTTTTTTTAATGCATATAGTTAAACAATGTGATAATAATGACAAAGTAGCTGGCCCTTGTGATTAGATATGTTGCCTTGCATGTCTGCTAAGCACGCCAACGTGGTTAAGCTAGGTACCGGCGGATGGGGAGGGGGGAAGGGGGGGGGGAAGTAGCCAGGGGTGTTAACAGTGAAAAAGAGGCGGTGTTGCTCCACCCAGTTGACCCCATGTTCTTTTTAAGACTTTGACATTTTGTGATTTCTTTGGCTAAAAAAAAAAACCACGCTTCTCTCACACAATGACTCCAAATCCCAGAAAATGACACTCCATCATTGTTTGACACTAGCTTTGTGAAATGGTAGACAGCTAAGGTAAAGCCACATTGTTCTAATGATTTGTTTCTTTCTGTAGATTTTTTTTTTTTCACATACTGGAGTATAAACAAGCCAAGATGAAGCTGCTGTGGGTTGTAATGTTGGTGGCCGGCACCGTGTTCGCCGACGACGACGACAAGAAGGACAGCGTGGGGACTGTGGTTGGAATCGACCTCGGGACCACCTACTCATGGTAAATAGAGACAAAGTGACAGCTGTCTTGATTGTTTTACACGCAACCTTTAAATGTGGATAACACTAATCATTTCTTAATTGTTTTTTTTTTTCCTTTTTAGTGTCGGAGTGTTCAAGAATGGGCGTGTGGAGATCATCGCCAATGACCAGGGTAACCGCATCACTCCATCGTACGTGGCCTTCACCAGCGAGGGTGAGCGTCTGATTGGCGACGCTGCCAAGAACCAGCTGACGTCTAACCCTGAGAACACCGTCTTCGATGCCAAGAGGTTGATTGGGCGCACTTGGGGAGACTCGACTGTGCAGCAGGACATCAAGTACCTGCCGTTCAAAGTAAGTTTCCGCACTTCTTGACGTTACTGTTAAGAGTCTTAAGGTCCTTTTTTTTGGTATCGTTTGAGCTTCATTCTCTGTTTGTAACATTGATTCATGTTCCTTTTTAGGTAACTGAGAAGAAGAGCAAGCCCCATATTCAGGTAGACATTGGTGGTGGCACGATGAAGACATTTGCTCCTGAGGAGATCTCTGCCATGGTGCTGACTAAAATGAAGGAGACTGCTGAGGCTTATTTGGGCAAGAAGGTACAAACACATGAAAAAAATACATTTAAAATATGTACCTCATCAAAATGATGTTCAATCAAAGCTAATGAGTTTATCCTTTGTCAGGTTACACATGCTGTGGTCACTGTCCCTGCCTATTTCAATGACGCCCAGCGTCAGGCCACTAAGGATGCTGGAACCATCGCTGGTCTGATTGTCATGAGAATCATCAATGAGCCGTAAGTTTTGAATGAAAATGATGTTTGTTGTTGTGTTTGTAAAATATTTCCCTTCATTTTTGTATTAATGTATCTTCCTTTTTTTTTTTTTTAGAACTGCTGCCGCCATTGCTTACGGTCTTGACAAGAGAGATGGCGAGAAGAACATTCTCGTTTTCGATCTTGGCGGTGGCACCTTCGACGTCTCCCTGCTGACCATCGACAACGGTGTGTTTGAGGTGGTGGCAACCAATGGTGACACTCATCTTGGAGGTGAGGACTTCGACCAGCGCGTCATGGAGCACTTCATCAAGCTGTACAAGAAGAAGACCGGCAAAGATGTGCGCAAAGACAACAGGGCAGTGCAGAAGCTGCGTCGTGAGGTCGAGAAGGCAAAGAGGGCGCTGTCCGCTCAGCACCAGGCCCGCATTGAGATCGAGTCCTTCTTTGAGGGAGAGGACTTCTCTGAGACCCTGACCCGTGCCAAGTTTGAAGAGCTCAACATGGTAAATAATTGAACCAACATTTTGGTTATAGAAAAACTGTAACTCTAGTATAATGTTACCCTCTTGTTTATGAAACATGATTTACTAACAGTTGAACCTTTTTTCTTTTTCCAGGACCTGTTCCGTTCCACCATGAAGCCTGTGCAGAAAGTACTGGAAGACTCTGACCTGAAGAAGCCTGACATTGATGAGATTGTCTTGGTTGGAGGCTCCACCCGTATCCCCAAAATCCAGCAGCTGGTGAAGGAGTTCTTCAGTGGCAAAGAGCCCTCCAGAGGCATCAACCCTGATGAGGCCGTGGCATACGGAGCTGCTGTGCAGGCTGGAGTGCTTTCTGGAGAGGAGGACACTGGTAGGTTATCATCGTCTCGCATCATTTAATTCTAATTCGCTGAACTAGCTTTTATATTGTGTACTAATAATGTTCCTATCTTACAGGAGATGTTGTTCTTCTGGACGTGTGCCCCCTGACTCTTGGTATTGAGACTGTTGGAGGAGTGATGACTAAACTGATCCCCAGGAACACTGTGGTGCCTACAAAGAAATCCCAGATCTTCTCTACAGCTTCTGATAACCAGCCCACTGTCACCATTAAGGTTTATGAAGGTAAGAATTGTGCATACCCAACATGAAGAAAAAAAAGTTTAAAAATAGCTGTTGGGTTTTTTTGGTATGCAGAAAAAAAAAATGGAATTTTGCAAAAGTTTATTCATTGATTCTGTCTCTAGGTGAGCGTCCTCTCACAAAAGACAACCATCTGCTGGGCACATTCGACCTGACTGGCATCCCTCCCGCCCCTCGTGGTGTGCCACAGATTGAGGTCACCTTCGAGATCGATGTCAACGGTATCCTGCGTGTCACAGCCGAGGACAAAGGTACAGGCAACAAGAACAAGATCACCATCACAAACGACCAGAACCGCCTGACGCCAGAGGACATCGAGCGCATGGTGAACGATGCAGAGCGCTTCGCCGATGACGACAAGAAGCTGAAGGAGAGGATCGACGCCCGCAATGAGCTGGAGAGCTACGCTTACTCTCTGAAGAACCAGATCGGAGACAAGGAAAAGCTCGGCGGCAAGCTGTCGGATGAGGACAAAGAAATCATTGAGAAGGCAGTAGAGGAGAAGATTGAGTGGATGGAGTCACACCAGGAGGCTGAGCTGGAAGACTTCCAGGCTAAGAAGAAGGAGCTTGAGGAAGTGGTACAACCAATTATCAGCAAGCTTTACGGCAGTGCAGGAGGACCACCACCAGAGGGCGCAGAAGCCGAGCAAGACGAGAAGGATGAGTTGTAGGCAAGTTTGCCATCAACTGTTTTGTCGCCCCTTGCCTCTCTGTTAGTGGCACTTAGATGTACATAATGAACTGATGAGACTCAAATTGTGAGAGGAACGGTTGGGAAGGGGTGGCCATAACAAGCAACCCTACTAAATCCTCTGAAAGACTTTAAAAAAAAAACAAGTTTCAGTGTGTGAGAGGTGTTCTCTTCGCTGGAAGGCGGAGATATTCGTCAGCCTGGATATGAGGCTTGCTGCTGCTGTTCTCAGGCAGTCCTGTTGGGGTGATGTTGTGGGGAGGGACTTAGTGGGTGGGTTGGGGCAGGTGTTAGTGGGTCATTTGAGTTGGAAGTCTGTGGGATCAAGGGCTCATTATGTCCACAGTCAAGGCTAAAAGTTATTTATTGAATCTGGTCGTTGTACTTCTGGAAAGACATTGAAATAAATGTTTGATAAAAAATCCAAATCTGGTGTCTGTCATTTGCATTCATTTCATAGTGTACCTGGTCACAATCAATATTTCAGCCTTTTGTAGCACTAAGATGAATTCTTAAGAGCTCCAAACTTGGAAACCCACCATTTCAGTATTCATAGAATTAAAAAATGTATCTTGGGTTTGTTGATTTAATCAAGACAGAAGAGTTCTTAAAAACAATTTATTTAAACTTTAGTGAGTATTACATCATCATGAAACCACAGTCACAACACAGTCATTATGAAGGACACCCTGGGTATCCATCCCTCCAAATACAAAGGCCAAATGTATTGTCTCTGAGGCTGTTGGGCAGTCGGCCTGCTCCTTATCTCCATTCCCCTCAGCATGCACCGTCCAGGGCAATAAACACATGGAGTGGTCCAGGCGGTTGGGGGGCATATCCCCTTCAAACTTCATAAGGACCCATCTGCTTTTGTCTGCAAACATAATGGATAACATTGGAGGTTTAAACTTCTCAACCACAGTTTTAAATGTAATACAACTTTCTGCGTATGATGTGATAAGGTACAAATATTCAATGACAAGATTAATGAAAATTCTATTACCAGTGTTGAATCTATACATGGAGTTGGTCGCTCCTTCTGCTGTCATTCCCCCAAAGATATAGATGTTCTTTCCCAAAGCCACAGCTGAGTGGGCTGCTACTCCTGGTGGGATATCTCCTTTGACTTGCACCTTCTCCCACTTCATGATCTCTTTGAACAGTAGACACTTTGTTTTATTTTTTTAATCAAACAAACATGATATTCCCAAGTTTTGAGGCTCTTTATTTTCATCTTGTATTATCATTTAGAGGCTGGGGGGAAATTAAGATAAAAGTGATCCCATATGCAGGTATTGCTGTCTACGTCATGAAACAGACTGAAATGAAAACGGATGTCCTTATATGACCTACAAAAGCAAACAACTCTGATTGTTTCTATACTTTGTCTTTTGAACGCCTGTAACTATTGCAGCGGGGTAGGTGTACCAGGTGATTTACAGCTCGCTGCAAAGAAATTTCCATGGAAAATATTCACAATCAGTGATACGTTTGACTGTTTGAAGAAAGTAGCATGAGATTTTTTGTTAAAAACAATTTTTATACATGTACAGGAAAAAATCAGCAGTGAAATAAGATGTACTGTTTTGTCCACAGAGAGCGCCAAAATTGACATAAACCGAAATTACTAACAGGATCTTTCACAAACAAATAAAAAAAAAGAAAAATTGAGAATTGAAATAGAAACCAAACATCAAGTTAAATGGAAAGACGCTGTATGTCCAGCATTATTATAAACAAAAATTACATTAATAGAGTTATTTATATACCTGAAAGATTACAAACTTGTCTGAAGGAGGGCAGAGAGACTTTAGTTTTTCACTACATCAGATAATTCCAAAGTAACATACACAGTATATTAGCACCTCTTCTTCATGTGAATTGGAATTAGTCAGGGAAACCATCTGAAAATAAGAGAGTACTGGATTCATTTGAATTGGGATTTACCTGTTAGCTGTACATTCTGGATACAATTGCGGTTGCCGCTCTGCTGTGCCCCTCCAAACACCCACAGGCTCTGAGGACAGCTTTCTGGGACAAAGCAGCAGTGTTCATACCGCGAGTCCAAACCCTCCCACTCTGGGATGTCCCACTCATGATTATCTGGGGGAGTCAGAGAGAGGAAAAATACCCCAAAAAATGTCTAACAATATAGAAGACATGGGAACACAGATGACACTTCAAAGTAAACAACAATGATAAACACCTTTTAGCAATATGGTTTTTCACAATCAAAGTCAGTCAAAATTTTTGAAATTGCTTGTAACTGCAGACATAATATCTCTGCACAGTCTCTTTCAATTACCAAGATCAGTGGTTCTCAAACTATGGTATGGGCTCCCTGTGGTGGTACGCAAAGAAATCTCCACAATATAAAAAACAAACCCGATCAGCATAAAACCACAATTTTTGTATCTTGTATCTATTGGGTTGTATTTATATCAAATGTGTTTTCCCCTCTAAATTAATCTAGTTTTTGCAACAAACAACTTTAATCTGCTCAATTTATGCTCACGCACACACATAAACAACAACAGGAGTACGCCTCGCGTTTTGAAAAGTTCCACTCGATATTCCGTTATAGTTCAGTACTGAAACAACAGCAAACAGCTGTAGGCCTACATTCACAGATATTCTGTGAATGTAGGCCTACAGTAACAGATATATGAACAGATATATTATATTCTGTGAATGTAGGCCTACATTAACAGATATATTAACAGATATATTATATTCTGTGAATGTAGGCCTACAGTAACAGATATATTAACAGATATATTATATTATGTGAATGTAGGCCTACAGTAACAGATATATTAACAGATATATTATATTCTGTGAATGTAGGCCTACATTAACAGATATATTAACAGATATATTATATTTTGTGAATGTAGGCCTACAGTAATAGATTAATGTATGTATTTCCAAACAGGTTGTTGGTCTAAAGTTGTCATTTTTATTTTTCTGCACTTTTGTGTGTGCAAGTTCTAGCGCTAACCATTAGTAGGCCTACAGTGTGCCTGCCAGTAGACAATAATAAATAATATTCTTTTTTTATGAATTAATTTGCCTCTTGCATTAAAAATACGTGTTGAAATCGGCCTACAGTGTATTTCAACGTCTAACTAAGCATTACTAGTCTTAAATAGGAAGATTAAATATGGAAGATTGAATGTAAATGTGCAAAAACAGAGTCGTAAATGGTTGTAAATTAAATATGAAAGATTAAATGTAAATGTGCAAAAACAGAGTTGTAAATGGACAGTATTGACATAAGTTAAAGTGCATGAGTGTAGACATATTATAAGCAGAAACTATTCAATATAACCGCGAGTAGACAGACAAATGAAGTGAACATGAGTGCAGGGATAATTTGTAAATTGAACAAAATTGAACAACCTTAATACAAACGTGTACAAATGTAAACATTGTAGCCTGTTTTCAATTTGCGGAGTTAATATGACATTAATGATAACAACTTTGGCATCCATATGTGCACTTTTGTCTCTTATCAAGTTCACTCACATTTAATTAGCATATAACCTCTATTAGCCTAACCTATAGTCTGTAACCTATAGCCTGTAACCTCAGGTGCAATAAGAGATAATAAGTGCAATAAGAAAACTTATTTATATTTTCATTTCATTGTACAGTGTTCCCCTTGTTATTTTATTTTGTATTATATCTTTGCTTTAATACAGTGTATAACTTCTGTAGTTTATTTTAAATCACTTAGCTGTTACTACAACTTTTTTACTTTTACATTTTTTATACTTTTCTACTCTTTTTTTTCTTCTTACAATGCTAATCTATCTTATATATAATTTTAACTTTTTTTTTGCAGAAGCTGACTCGGAGAAACGCACAAGAATTCCAACGTACCTGTACTGTCCTGTACCTGTGCAAATGGCACTAAACATCTATTCTATTCTATTCTATTCTATAAGCCTCCATGAAAATCCAGAGTAATAATAAATGTAAATAGAAATACACTAACTCAATTAAACCACTTTATGTGGTAGGCCTAATCAAAATGATAATAACACAGCAATACTTAGCCTATTACTGTTTGTAAAAGAAGATAAGATAAGATAAAACTTATTTGATCCCCCATTATGGGGACATTTTTTTGTTACAACAAAATGTTGATTCAAAAAACAGGAATAATAATAATAATTTATTTGCAGATACTGGTCTCAATCCGGCCTAACATATTTCAATAAAGTAATAGTTTTTAATCCAGTATTTACTCAACCAAGGCTATCAATTGATATTTTGGTTTCTAACTGAGATATTCTAAGTGTCTTCAATATCCTTGCACATAAATAATTATCCTAATTGGGTTAATCCAACTTGGGAAATAAAAAGACAAAAAGGAAAAAGCAGCATATTGTAAATTATGAATAATTTCTACATGAATAATTGTATTTTTTTACTGGATTAGCTCTTATGTTTTTTGGTATATGATGTTTGACACTCCCTCCAGCATTCATCTTGTTCCGTCTGTTTTCAAGATATAGGGCAAAATTAGTAGAAAAGCCACAAAATGAGTGTGAACAGTTTCAGGAATTTGCTACAAATGATTAATTAACTATATTGGTGTTACCCATTGAAACAATATAGTAGAATAACGTATTTTAATCAGGGTAGAGCAGCAGTGTGCAACGTTGCATCAGTGCTCTTTAAGGACACATCGAGTTTGCTGACTTTTCTACTTTCTGTAACTCTTTATGTGGTTATTCACCAGAAGTGTTTTTGTTGTTTGAATGTGCTCCTTTTTCTACAGTTTGAACCCCTTAAAACAACCCATTAATGAACACATGATTGAATGAAGAAATAATAAAAGAGAAAGAAAGAAAAAAAGAAAGTAGATCAGTGATACTATTAAACAATACAAATTCACAAATTCCTGAAACAAGCTGATTTGTTTTTGATCCTCACCCCAGTGGCAGATTGATTCCTGCTATAAAAGTGTTTTTCACTCTGTTTCTTGTATTTTTTTACACCATACATTGGTTTTACAACAGAGTAGACTGTGTGTTTGTTGGAAAACCATAGAGCGTCATGATTAAAACAAACACAATTCACATCCGATACAGAATGTTTGTGACAATACTTAATACTTCTGCTGAGACAAGTCTAAATATTCAAAAGGGTTAGCTATTGCAACCAGTTACCTAATCTTGACCTACTTGGACTTCTGTCATAAGTGACTGTGGGTCATAGTAGAATAGAGTGTGATTTTTTTGTCTGTGCTCCTCGACCTGCAGATGTGTATATTGTACAAAATAATTAAGTGCATTTGTAATTTAAGCTGTTGTGAGCCTGTTATAAAGTCAAGGTTTAAAGTACTGCAGGTTTCTTGCATTTTAAGTGGGGATGTTGAGCCTTAATTGAACTTGTGTACATTATATGATGAAACGTCCAGACAATCTAACTCATCTGATGTAACAACCTTCACTTTAAGGTCACTGATTAGTCACATGCATATTACACAGGGTTTGTACAATTGTACAAAAATGTTCACTGTTCCAACTGTGTTCACGAATTCGCCTGACAGCCAATCAGCAGCGGCAACAAAGCGGCCCAGTATCGGTGACGTTGCCAAGACGCGAGAGTGCGCAAATCAGCGTCGGCCAGCGTGCCGCGGGGAACCAATCGGCGCGTTCCAACGAGCAGCCGCTCAGCCAATCGCGGGCCTCTCCGATTGGGGAAGAAGTGACGGCTTATATATGGAAGAGAGCGCGGTTCATTCAACATCACTTCACAGACGGGGAAAGAAACACGTAAGAGACAGAAGAAGACGGACACGCTTTGGCGTTGAGAGGCTGGTCCTATCCGAGACGACGTGAAGGCCGTTAATTAATTGACGACATTGTTATTCAGGTACGTGGAAACATTTCTTTGAATACGATAATGTGACGACGTTGTATTTTTTGTTGTGAAACAATTTTCATTCTGACCAAGCAAGCTGAGGTAATAATAATAATAATAATAACAATAATAATAATAATAATAACTTTATTTATATAGCACCTTTTAAAAACACAGGTTTACAAAGTGCTTTGACAAACAGCAAGAACAAAGCAAACTAAACCAAACACAGAAAAACATTAACAACAGTAAGAATATAACAGATGCAAAATACCAAAAATAATTAAATACAATTCAACAGAAAAGAACCCAAAGTGCACGATACACAACCAGACATATATAACCCAACCATCATAAGAACCATCATAAGAACCATCATAAGAACCCAGGAACACAAGAACCCAACAACACGAGCTGAGACCAAGAGGACCAAAGATTTAAAAAGATGTAAGAAACTAAGAGATAAAAGCAAATAAAAAGCAATGAGAAGTTAAGCGTAGTAAAAGAAATAAAAACAAGTGGTTAAAGGATCAAAAAACCCAAAACTATAATATTAATAAAAATAAAAATTAACTATAAATACAAAACATAAATAGACAAAGTAAGTAAGATCAGAAATTACCAAGTTAAAACACAAGAGGAGATTAAGATATGAGCATAAATACGAGATAAGACCATAAATAAAAGACAGTAAGAAGTAGAAGAAGATAAAAATAGTAAAACCAGTAAGAGAATACATTAAGAAGACGACATCACATAAAAGCAAGTCTGTAAAAGTATGTTTTAAGAAGGGATTTAAAAGAATTGAGGGAATCTGCAAGTCTTATCTCCTCAGGGAGGTCGTTCCAAAGTCGAGGGGCCCTGACTGAAAAGGCCCGGTCACCTTTAGTTTTAAGTCTGGACTTTGGAACGACCAGGAGGGCCCCACCCGAGGATCTAAGACTGCGGGCTGGCTCATATGGTGTCAGTAACTCTGTTATATAGCTTGGAGCCAGCCCCGTCCGTGCTTTCAAAGTAATGAGTAAAATCTTAAAATTGATTCTAAAACATACAGGAAGCCAGTGTAATGAAGCTAAAATTGGAGTGATGTGATGTCGTCTGTTACAACCAGTAAGAAGCCTAGCTGCTGCATTTTGGACCAGCTGGAGGCGAGACAGTGACTTATTTGTGATTCCGGAAAAGAGGGAGTTACAGTAGTCAAGTCGGGAGAAGATGAGGGCGTGGATGATCTTTTCAAGGTCTCGTTGGGTTAGGATTGTTTTAATTTTGGAGATGGTGCGTAGATGGAAGAAGCTTGATCGGACAACTGTTTTGATATGGGATTCAAAGGTGAGATTGCAATCGAATGTTATTCCTAGATTTCTGGCAGTGGGTTGGACATTGGTGAATAAGGGACCGAGGCTGCTCTTTGAGATATGAGTGGTGTTTGGCGGGTTGAATACTATGATTTCAGATTTAGAATTGTTCAGTTGGAGAAAGTTTTGCGCCATCCAGCAGTTGATATCGTTTAGGCAGTTTCTGACAGCAGCTAGGCTCCTAGGGTCCTCAGGTCTCAAAGGAAGGTATATCTGTGTGTCGTCTGCGTAGCAGTGAAAGGAGACATTGTGGCGTTCAATTATTTGGCCAAGAGGCAGCATATAAAAGGAGAATAACGATAGTGACGATAGTGATATATAGTAGTGACGATAGTGATATATTTTACCAAACTTACTCGTAGCTTTTCTTTTTTTTTAATGCATATAGTTAAACAATGTGATAATAATGACAAAGTAGCTGGCCCTTGTGATTAGATATGTTGCCTTGCATGTCTGCTAAGCACGCCAACGTGGTTAAGCTAGGTGCCGGCGGATGGGGAGGGGGGAAGGGGGGGGGGGGGGGAGTAGCCAGGGGTGTTAACAGTGAAAAAGAGGCGGTGTTGCTCCACCCAGTTGACCCCATGTTCTTTTTAAGACTTTGACATTTTGTGATTTCTTTGGCTAAAAAAAAAACCACGCTTCTCTCACACAATGACTCCAAATCCCAGAAAATGACACTCCATCATTGTTTGACACTAGCTTTGTGAAATGGTAGACAGCTAAGGTAAAGCCACATTGTTCTAATGATTTGTTTCTTTCTGTAGATTTTTTTTTTCACATACTGGAGTATAAACAAGCCAAGATGAAGCTGCTGTGGGTTGTAATGTTGGTGGCCGGCACCGTGTTCGCCGACGACGACGACAAGAAGGACAGCGTGGGGACTGTGGTTGGAATCGACCTCGGGACCACCTACTCATGGTAAATAGAGACAAAGTGACAGCTGTCTTGATTGTTTTACACGCAACCTTTAAATGTGGATAACACTAATCATTTTTTAACTGTTTTTTTTTTTTTTTCCTTTTTAGTGTCGGAGTGTTCAAGAATGGGCGTGTGGAGATCATCTCCAATGACCAGGGTAACCGCATCACTCCATCGTACGTGGCCTTCACCAGCGAGGGTGAGCGTCTGATTGGCGACGCTGCCAAGAACCAGCTGACGTCTAACCCTGAGAACACCGTCTTCGATGCCAAGAGGTTGATTGGGCGCACTTGGGGAGACTCGACTGTGCAGCAGGACATCAAGTACCTGCCGTTCAAAGTAAGTTTCTGCACTTCTTGACGTTACTGTTAAGAGTCTTAAGGTCCTTTTTTGGTATCGTTTGAGCTTCATTCTCTGTTTGTAACATTGATTCATGTTCCTTTTTAGGTAACTGAGAAGAAGAGCAAGCCCCATATTCAGGTAGACATTGGTGGTGGCACGATGAAGACATTTGCTCCTGAGGAGATCTCTGCCATGGTGCTGACTAAAATGAAGGAGACTGCTGAGGCTTATTTGGGCAAGAAGGTACAAACACATGAAAAAAATACATTTAAAATATGTACCTCATCAAAATGATGTTCAATCAAAGCTAATGAGTTTATCCTTTTTGTCAGGTTACACATGCTGTGGTCACTGTCCCTGCCTATTTCAATGACGCCCAGCGTCAGGCCACTAAGGATGCTGCAACCATCGCTGGTCTGAATGTCATGAGAATCATCAATGAGCCGTAAGTTTTGAATGAAAATGATGTTTGTTGTTGTGTTTGCAAAATATTTCCCTTCATTTTTGTATTAACGTATCTTCCTTTTTCTTTTTTTTAGAACTGCTGCCGCCATTGCTTACGGTCTTGACAAGAGAGACGGCGAGAAGAACATTCTCGTTTTCGATCTTGGCGGTGGCACCTTCGACGTCTCCCTGCTGACCATCGACAACGGTGTGTTTGAGGTGGTGTCAACCAGTGGTGACACTCATCTTGGAGGTGAGGACTTCGACCAGCGCGTCATGGAGCACTTCATCAAGCTGTACAAGAAGAAGACCGGCAAAGATGTGCGCAAAGACAACAGGGCAGTGCAGAAGCTGCGTCGTGAGGTCGAGAAGGCAAAGAGGGCGCTGTCCGCTCAGCACCAGGCCCGCATTGAGATCGAGTCCTTCTTTGAGGGAGAGGACTTCTCTGAGACCCTGACCCGTGCCAAGTTTGAAGAGCTCAACATGGTAAATAATTGAACCAACATTTTGGTTATAGAAAAACTGTAACTCTAGTATAATGTTACCCTCTTGTTTATGAAACATGATTTACTAACAGTTGAACCTTTTTTCTTTCTACAGGACCTGTTCCGTTCCACCATGAAGCCTGTGCAGAAAGTACTGGAAGACTCTGACCTGAAGAAGCCTGACATTGATGAGATTGTCTTGGTTGGAGGCTCCACCCGTATCCCCAAAATCCAGCAGCTGGTGAAGGAGTTCTTCAATGGCAAAGAGCCCTCCAGAGGCATCAACCCTGATGAGGCCGTGGCATACGGAGCTGCTGTGCAGGCTGGAGTGCTTTCTGGAGAGGACAACTCTGGTAGGTTATCATCGTCTCACATCATTTAATTTAATTCTAATTCGCTGAACTAGCTTTTATATTGTGTACTAATAATGTTCCTATCTTACAGCAGATATTCTTCTTCTGGACGTGTGCCCCCTGACTCTTGGTATTGAGACTGTTGGAGGAGTGATGACTAAACTGATCCCCAGGAACACTGTGGTGCCTACACAGAAATCCCAGATCTTCTCTACAGCTTCTGATAACCAGCCCACTGTCACCATTAAGGTTTATGAAGGTAAGAATTGTGCATACCCAACATGAAGAAAAAAAAGTTTAAAAATAGCTGTTGGGTTTTTTTGGTATGCAGAAAAAAAAAATGGAATTTTGCAAAAGTTTATTCATTGATTCTGTCTCTAGGTGAGCGTCCTCTCACAAAAGACAACCATCTGCTGGGCACATTCGACCTGACTGGCATCCCTCCCGCCCCTCGTGGTGTGCCACAGATTGAGGTCACCTTCGAGGTCGATGTCAACGGTATCCTGCGTGTCACAGCCGAGGACAAAGGTACAGGCAACAAGAACAAGATCACCATCACAAACGACCAGAACCGCCTGACGCCAGAGGACATCGAGCGCATGGTGAACGATGCAGAGCGCTTCGCCGATGACGACAAGAAGCTGAAGGAGAGGATCGACGCCCGCAATGAGCTGGAGAGCTACGCTTACGCTCTGAAGAACCAGATCGGAGACAAGGAAAAGCTCGGCGGAAAGCTGTCGGATGAGGACAAAGAAATCATTGAGAAGGCAGTAGAGGAGAAGATTGAGTGGATGGAGTCACACCAGGAGGCTGAGCTGGAAGACTTCCAGGCTAAGAAGAAGGAGCTTGAGGAAGTGGTACAACCAATTATCAGCAAGCTTTACGGCAGTGCAGGAGGACCACCACCAGAGGGCGCAGAAGCCGAGCAAGACGAGAAGGATGAGTTGTAGGCAAGTTTGCCATCAACTGTTTTGTCGCCCCTTGCCTCTCTGTTAGTGGCACTTAGATGTACATAATGAACTGATGAGACTCAAATTGTGAGAGGAACGGTTGGGAAGGGGTGGCCATAACAAGCAACCCTACTAAATCCTCTGAAAGACTTTAAAAAAAAAACAAGTTTCAGTGTGTGAGAGGTGTTCTCTTCGCTGGAAGGCGGAGATATTCGTCAGCCTGGATATGAGGCTTGCTGCTGCTGTTCTCAGGCAGTCCTGTTGGGGTGATGTTGTGGGGAGGGACTTAATGGGTGGGTTGGGGCAGGTGTTAGTGGGTCATTTGAGTTGGAAGTCTGTGGGATCAAGGGCTCATTATGTCCACAGTCAAGGCTAAAAGTTATTTATTGAATCTGGTCGTTGTACTTCTGGAAAGACATTGAAATAAATGTTTGATAAAAAATCCAAATCTGGTGTCTGTCATTTCATAGTGTACCTGGTCACAATCAATATTTCAGCCTTTTGTAGCACTAAGATGAATTCTCAAGAGCTCCAAACTTGGAAACCCGCCATTTCAGTATTCATAGAATTAAAAAATGTATCTTGGGTTTGTTGATTTAATCAAGACAGAAGAGTTCTTAAAAACAATTTCTTTAAACTTTAGTGAGTATTACATCATCATGAAACCACAGTCACAACACAGTCATTATGAATGACACCCTGGGTATCCATCCCTCCAAATACAAAGGCCAAATGTATTGTCTCTGAGGCTGTTGGGCAGTCAGCCTGCTCCTTATCTCCATTCCCCTCAGCATGCACCGTCCAGGGCAATAAACACATGGAGTGGTCCAGGCGGTTGGGGGGCATATCCCCTTCAAACTTCATAAGGACCCATCTGCTTTTGTCTGCAAACATAATGGATAACATTGGAGGTTTAAACTTCTCAACCACAGTTTTACGACAATTAAAGACAATTTACAACGATTAAAGTGTGGCCAGCGGGGACAGACTCTGTACTTCAGGACAAGTTCCATCACACAGACTGGAGTATGTTTGCTTCTCAGGCTACCTTGGGCTCTCACACAGACATTGACACCTACACTTCTTCTGTGCTGGATTATATCAACACCACCATCGACAGTGTTACAACATGGAAGCAGATCACCACGTACCCAAATCAGAAGCCATGGATGAACAAGGAGGTGTGTCTCCTGCTGAAGGCCCGCAACACCGCCTTCAGATCAGATGATGCAATGGCCTACAGCGTATCCAGGGCAAACCTGAGGAGGGGTATCATCAAGGCCAAGCACTGCTACAAGCTGAAGGTTGAGGAACACTTCTCCAACTCCGACCCCAGATGCATGTGGCAGGGCATCCAGGCCATCAGTGACTATAAACCCAGAAACTCCACCCCGATAACCACAGATGTCTCCTTCCTGAACGAGCTAAATCACTTTCATGCTCGTTTCGATAGAGACAACAGAGAGACGCAGACCACGACCAGACCTCCTGCAGACAACCAGCCCCTCTCACTCACCTCCACAGACGTCCACGCTGCACTGAGCCGGATCAACGCTCGAAAGGCTGCTGGTCCAGACGGCACCCCCGGGCGCGTGCTTAGAGCATGTGCGGAGCAGCTCACTGGGGTTTTTACGGACATCTTCAACCTGTCCCTCGCCCAAGCAGCTGTGCCAGCATGCTTCAAAGCCACCTCCATTGTCCCAGTGCCGAAACACTCCAGCCCGACAGGCCTGAACGACTACCGCCCTGTAGCACTCACACCCATCATAATGAAGTGCTTTGAGCGACTGGTCCTAGCACACCTGAAAAACTGCCTCCCACCCACACTGGACCCATTCCAGTTTGCCTACCGCAGCAACAGGAGTACAGAGGATGCAGTCTCCACTGCGCTGCACTCTGTGCTCACTCATCTGGACAATAACAACACATACGCACGAATGCTGTTTGTTGATTTTAGCTCAGCATTCAACTCTGTCATCCCCTCCAAGTTAAACACTAAACTCGGAGACCTGGGCTTCAACATCTCCCTCCGTCACTGGATAATGGACTTTCTGACCAACAGACCCCAGTATGTTAGGTCAGGACACACCTGCTCCACCACCATCACACTCAACACAGGCGTACCACAGGGCTGTGTGCTGAGCCCATTCCTCTACTCCCTCTTCACTCACGACTGCAGACCTGTACATGGATCCAACACCATCATCAAGTTTGCGGACGATACAGCGGTGATTGGCCTCATCAGCAACAACGATGACACGGCCTACAGGGAGGAGGTACAGCATCTGGCCGCCTGGTGTGCTGACAACAACCTGCTCCTCAACACCAGCAAGACGAAGGAGATCATCGTAGACTCGTAGAAGAGGAAGCACGCACAACCCCATTCACATCAACGGGATGGCTGTTGAACGTGTCTCCAGCTTCAAGTTCCTGGGGACCCACATCACAGAGGACCTCTCCTGGTCCACTAACACCTCCAGTCTGGTTAAGAAGGCTCATCAACGCCTCTTTTTCCTGAGGACACTGAAGAGACACCACCTGTCTTCAGCTGTACTGATGAACTTCTACCGCTGTGTGATCGAGAGCATCCTGACCAGCAGTGTCTCAGTCTGGTACGGAAACTGCTCTGTCGCAGACCGTAAGGTGCTACAGCGGGTGGTAAAAACCGCCCAGCGCATCACAAGGTGTCCACTTCCTGCCATTGAGGATGTCCAAAGAACATGCTGTCTGCGGCGAGCTCATGGCATCCTTAAAGACTCCTCCCACCCTGCCCACAGACTGTTTATCCTCCGCTTCAGAAGCCTCCGGACCAGAACCAGCAGACTGAGGAACAGCTTTTTCCCCAGAGCTGTTTCTCTACTGAACTCTACCCCCCGAACTCTGAACTCTGTCTCTCTCTCTCCCCCCCCCCCTTTCCCCTGCATATCACCTCACACCCATCATCCCCCCACCACTCCTCCTGGTCACACACACACATCTCTCAACCTGTATTATTGTATTATAGTATGTTCATATTATGTCCATATTCTTTATATTATCTGTAAACTAGTATAGCATGCTCACTGCATCTTAATCTGTATATTATTAGTATAGCATGCTCACTGCACCTTAATCTGTATATTATAATCCTAAGAATACACTTATTTTGTAGCATCACTTATTTATAGCATTTATTTATATTTATTACATCCCATTAATCCAGCCATCCAGAAATACCTAATAATTCACTTTTTTGTCTACATCTGTAAATTTTGTAATTACTGTACATAGCACAGACTCTTGCACTTTCTGCTTATTTGCACTTCTGGTGAGATGCCAAACCTCATTTCGTTACTCTATACTTGTATATGTGTAATGACAATAAAGTTGAATCTCATCTCATCTCATCTCTCATCTTTTAAATGTAATACAACTTTGTGTATGATGTGATAAGGTACAAATATTCAATGACAAGATTAATGAAAATTCTATTACCAGTGTTGAATCTATACATGGAGTTGGTCGCTCCTTCTGCTGTCATTCCCCCAAAGATATAGATGTTCTTTCCCAAAGCCACAGCTGAGTGGGCTGCTACTCCTGGTGGGATATCTCCTTTGACTTGCACCTTCTCCCACTTCATGATCTCTTTGAACAGTAGACACTTTGTTTTATTTTTTTAATCAAACAAACATGACATTCCCAAGTTTTGAGGCTCTTTATTTTAATCTTGTATTATCATTTAGAAAACTTTGAAAATAGATTTTATTTTTTTAAATCACACACAAAACGTATTACACTTCAGGAGTGATCAGTCTTACTTGTATCGAGAGAGAACACGTCATTGTGGAATTTGTCCCCGGCCATGCCCCCATGGATGTAGATCTTTGAACCTGCTGCTACGATAACATGGCCATGTTTGTCTGGCGGCTGTCTGCCTTGTGTTTCCGGTTGGGACCAGGCGGAAGAGGCTGGGGGGTAATTAAGATAAAAGTGATCTCATATTCCCGTATTGCTGTCTACGTCATGAAACAGACTGAAATGAAAACGAATGTCCTTATATGACCTACAAAAGAAAACAACTCTGATTGTTTCTATACTTGGTCTTTTGAACGCCTGTAACTATTGCAGCGGGGTAGGTGTACCAGGTGATTTACAGCTCGCTGCAAAGGAATTTCCATGGAAAATATTCACAATCAGTGATACGTTTGACTGTTTGAAGAAAGTAGCATGAGATTTTTTGTTAAAAACAATTTTTATACATGTACAGGAAAAAATCAGCAGTGAAATAAGATGTACTGTTTTGTCCACAGAGAGCGCCAAAATTGACATAAACCGAAATTACTAACAGGATCTTTACATTCTGGATACAATTGCGGTTGCCGCTCTGCTGTGCCACTCCAAACGCCCACAGTCTCTGAGGACAGCTTTCTGGGACAAAGCAGCAGTGTTCATACCGCGAGTCCAAACCCTCCCACTCTGGGATGTCCCACTCATGATTATCTGGGGGAGTCAGAGAGAGGAAAAATACCCCAAAAAATGTCTAACAATATAGAAGACATGGGAACACAGATGACACTTCAAAGTAAACAACAATGATAAACACCTTTTAGCAATATGGTTTTTCACAATCAAAGTCAGTCAAAATTTTTGAAATTGCTTGTAACTGCAGACATAATATCTCTGCACAGTCTCTTTCAATTACCTAGATCAGTGGTTCTCAAACTATGGTATGGGCTCCCTGTGGTGGTACGCAAAGAAATCTCCACAATATAAAAAACAAACCCGATCAGCATAAAACCACAATTTTTGTATCTTGTATCTATTGGGTTGTATTTATATCAAATGTGTTTTCCCCTCTAAATTAATCTAGTTTTTACAACAAACAACTTTAATCTGCTCAATTTATGCTCACGCACACACATAAACAACAACAGGAGTACGCCTCGCGTTTTGAAAAGTTCCACTCGATATTCCGTTATAGTTCAGTACTGAAACAACAGCAAACAGCTGTAGGCCTACATTAACAGATATATTAAGAGATATATTATATTTTGTGAATGTAGGCCTACATTAACAGATATATTAAGAGATATATTATATTTTGTGAATGTAGGCCTACAGTAACAGATATATTAACAGATATATTATATTCTGTGAATGTAGGCCTACATTAACAGATATATTAAGAGATATATTATATTTTGTGAATGTAGGCCTACATTAACAGATATATTAACAGATATATTATATTTTGTGAATGTAGGCCTACAGTAACAGATATATTAACAGATATATTATATTCTGTGAATGTAGGCCTACATTAACAGATATATTAACAGATATATTATATTCTGTGAATGTAGGCCTACATTAACAGATATATTAACAGATATATTATATTCTGTGAATGTAGGCCTACAGTAACAGATTAATGTATGTATTTCCAAACAGGTTGTTGGTCTAAAGTTGTCATTTTTATTTTTCTGCACTTTTGTGTGTGCAAGTTCTAGCGCTAACCGTTAGTAGGCCTACAGTGTGCCTGCCAGCAGACAATAATAAATAATATTCTTTTTTTTATGAATTAATTTGCCTCTTGCATTAAAAATACGTGTTGAAATTGGCCTACAGTGTATTTCAACGTCTAACTAAGCATTACTAGTCTTAAATAGGAAGATTAAATATGGAAGATTGAATGTAAATGTGCAAAAACAGAGTCGTAAATGGACAGTATTGACATAAGTTAAAGTGCATGAGTGTAGATATATTATAAGCAGAAACTATTCAATATAACGGCGAGTAGACAGACAAATGAAGTGAACATGAGTGCAGGGATAATTTGTAAATTTAACAAAATTGAACAACCTTAATACAAACGTGTACAAATGTAAACATTGTAGCCTGTTTTCAATTTGCGGAGTTAATATGACATTAATGATAACAACTTTGGCATCCATATGTGCACTTTTGTCTCTTATCAAGTTCACTCACATTTAATTAGCCTATAACCTCTATTAGCCTAACCTATAGTCTGTAACCTATAGCCTGTAACCTCAGGTGCAATCAGAGATAATAAGTGCAATAAGAAAACTTCCAGACAATCTAACTCATCTGATGTAACCTCAGGTGCAATAAGAGATAATAAGTGCAATAAGAAAACTTCCAGACAATCTAACTCATCTGATGTAACAGCCTTCACTTTAAGGTCACTGACTAGTCACATGCATATTACACAGGGTTTGTACAATTCTCAAACATTGTATTGAGTCATCATTAGGCTACTACTCATGATGTCATGATTGTAACACAGCAAACCACTTTAAGTCTACTTCCAGTATCGGTGACATTGCCAAGACGCGGGAGTGCCAGCATGTCGCGGGGCTTTCCAACGAGCAGCCGCTCAGCCAATCGCGGGCCTCTCCGATTGGGGAAGAAGTGACGGCTTATATATGGAAGAGAGCGCGGTTCATTCAACATCACTTCACAGACGGGGAAAAAAACACTAAGAGACAGAAGAAGACGGACACGCTTTGGCGTTGAGAGGCTGGTCCTATCCGAGACGACGTGAAGGCTGTTAATTAATTGACGACATTGTTATTCAGGTACGTGGAAACATTTCTTTGAATACGATAATGTGACGACGTTGTATTTTTTCACGTTGTGAAACAATTTTCATTCTGACCAAGCAAGCTGAGGTAATAATAATAATAATAATAATAATAATAATAATAACTTTATTTATATAGCACCTTTTAAAAACACAGGTTTACAAAGTGCTTTGACAAACAGCAAGAACAAAGCAAACTAAACCAAACACAGAAAAACATTAACAACAGTAAGAATATAACAGATGCAAAATACCAAAAATAATTAAATACAATTCAACAGAAAAGAACCCAAAGTGCACGATACACAACCAGACATATATAACCCAACCATCATAAGAACCATCATAAGAACCATCATAAGAACCCAGGAACACAAGAACCCAACAACACGAGCTGAGACCAAGAGGACCAAAGATTTAGAAAGATGTAAGAAACTAAGAGATAAAAGCAAATAAAAAGCAATGAGAAGTTAAGCGTAGTAAAAGAAATAAAAACAAGTGGTTAAAGGATCAAAAAACCCAAAACTATAATATTAATAAAAATAAAAATTAACTATAAATACAAAACATAAATAGACAAAGTAAGTAAGATCAGAAATTACCAAGTTAAAACACAAGAGGAGATTAAGATATGAGCATAAATACGAGATAAGACCATAAATAAAAGACAGTAAGAAGTAGAAGAAGATAAAAATAGTAAAACCAGTAAGAGAAGACATTAAGAAGACGACATCACATAAAAGCAAGTCTGTAAAAGTATGTTTTAAGAAGGGATTTAAAAGAATTGAGGGAATCTGCAAGTCCTATCTCCTCAGGGAGGTCGTTCCAAAGTCCAGGGGCCCTGACTGAAAAGGCCCGGTCACCTTTAGTTTTAAGTCTGGACTTTGGAACGACCTGGAGGGCCCCACCCGAGGATCTAAGACTGCGGGCTCATATGGTGTCAGTAACTCTGTTATATAGCTTGGAGCCAGCCCCGTCCGTGCTTTAAAAGTAATGAGTAAAATCTTAAAATTGATTGTAAAACGTACAGGAAGCCAGTGTAATGAAGCTAAAATTGGAGTGATGTGATGTCGTCTGTTACAACCAGTAAGAAGCCTAGCTGCTGCATTTTGGACCAGCTGGAGGCGAGACAGTGACTTATTTGTGATTCCGGAAAAGAGGGAGTTACAGTAGTCAAGTCGGGAGAAGATGAGGGCGTGGATGATCTTTTCAAGGTCTTGTTGGGTTAGGATTGTTTTAATTTTGGAGATGGTGCGTAGATGGAAGAAGCTTGATCGGACAACTGTTTTGATATGGGATTCAAAGGTGAGATTGCAATCGAATGTTATTCCTAGATTTCTGGCGGTGGGTTGGACATTGGTGAATAAGGGACCGAGGCTGCTCTTTGAGATATGAGTGGTGTTTGGCGGGTTGAATACTATGATTTCAGATTTAGAATTGTTCAGTTGGAGAAAGTTTTGTGCCATCCAGCAGTTGATATCGTTTAGGCAGTTTCTGACAGCAGCTAGGCTCCCAGGGTCCTCAGGTCTCAAAGGAAGGTATATCTGTGTGTCGTCTGCGTAGCAGTGAAAGGAGACATTGTGGCGTTCAATTATTTGGCCAAGAGGCAGCATATAAATGGAGAATAACGATAGTGACGATAGTGATATATAGTAGTGACGATAGTGATATATTTTACCAAACTTACTTTTTTTTTTTTAATGCATATAGTTAAACAATGTGATAATAATGACAAAGTAGCTGGCCCTTGTGATTAGATATGTTACCTTGCATGTCTGCTAAGCACGCCAACGTGGTTAAGCTAGGTACCGGCGGATGGGGAGGGGGGAAGGGGGGGGGGAAGTAAAAAAAACCACGCTTCTCTCACACAATGACTCCAAATCCCAGAAAATGACACTCCATCATTGTTTGACACTAGCTTTGTGAAATGGTAGACAGCTAAGGTAAAGCCACATTGTTCTAATGATTTGTTTCTTTCTGTAGATTTTTTTTTTCACATACTGGAGTATAAACAAGCCAAGATGAAGCTGCTGTGGGTTGTAATGTTGGTGGCCGGCACCGTGTTCGCCGCCGACGACGACAAGAAGGACAGCGTGGGGACTGTGGTTGGAATCGACCTCGGGACCACCTACTCATGGTAAATAGAGACAAAGTGACAGCTGTCTTGATTGTTTTACACGCAACTTTTAAATGTGGATAACACTAATCATTTCTTAATTGTTTTTTTTTTTTCTTTTTTAGTGTCGGAGTGTTCAAGAATGGGCGTGTGGAGATCATCGCCAATGACCAGGGTAACCGCATCACTCCATCGTACGTGGCCTTCACCAGCGAGGGTGAGCGTCTGATTGGCGACGCTGCCAAGAACCAGCTGACGTCTAACCCTGAGAACACCGTCTTCGATGCCAAGAGGTTGATTGGGCACACTTGGGGAGACTCGACTTTGCAGCAGGACATCAAGTACCTGCCGTTCAAAGTAAGTTTCCGCACTTCTTGACGTTACTGTTAAGAGTCTTAAGGTCCTTTTTTGGTATCGTTTGAGCTTCATTCTCTGTTTGTAACATTGATTCATGTTCCTTTTTAGGTAACTGAGAAGAAGAGCAAGCCCCATATTCAGGTAGACATTGGTGGTGGCACGATGAAGACATTTGCTCCTGAGGAGATCTCTGCCATGGTGCTGACTAAAATGAAGGAGACTGCTGAGGCTTATTTGGGCAAGAAGGTACAAACACATGAAAAAAATACATTTAAAATATGTACCTCATCAAAATGATGTTCAATCAAAGCTAATGAGTTTATCCTTTTTGTCAGGTTACACATGCTGTGGTCACTGTCTCTGCCTATTTCAATGACGCCCAGCGTCAGGCCACTAAGGATGCTGCAACCATCGCTGGTCTGAATGTCATGAGAATCATCAATGAGCCGTAAGTTTTGAATGAAAATGATGTTTGTTGTTGTGTTTGTAAAATATTTCCCTTCATTTTTGTATTAACGTATCTTCCTTTTTTTTTTTTTTAGAACTGCTGCCGCCATTGCTTACGGTCTTGACAAGAGAGACGGCGAGAAGAAAATTCTCGTTTTCGATCTTGGCGGTGGCACCTTCGACGTCTCCCTGCTGACCATCTACAACGGTATGTCTGAGGTGTTGGCAACCAGTGGTGATGCTCATCTTGGAGGTGAGGACTTCGACCAGCGCGTCATGGAGCACTTCATCAAGCTGTACAAGAAGAAGACCGGCAAAGATGTGCACAAAGACAACAGGGCAGTGCAGAAGCTGCGTCGTGAGGTCGAGAAGGCAAAGAGGGCGCTGTCCGCTCAGCACCAGGCCCGCATTGAGATCGAGTCCTTCTTTGAGAGAGAGGACTTCTCTGAGACCCTGACCCGTGCCAAGTTTGAAGAGCTCAACATGGTAAATAATTGAACCAACATTTTGGTTATAGAAAAACTGTAACTCTAGTATAATGTTACCCTCTTGTTTATGAAACATGATTTACTAACAGTTGAACCTTTTTTCTTTCTACAGGACCTGTTCCGTTCCACCATGAAGCCTGTGCAGAAAGTACTGGAAGACTCTGGCCTGAAGAAGCCTGACATTGATGAGATTGTCTTGGTTGGAGGCTCCACCCGTATCCCCAAAATCCAGCAGCTGGTGAAGGAGTTCTTCAATGGCAAAGAGCCCTGCAGAGGCATCAACCCTGATGAGGCCGTGGCATACGGAGCTGCTGTGCAGGCTGGAGTGCTTTCTGGAGACAAGGACACTGGTAGGTTATCATCGTCTCACATCATTTAATTTAATTCTAATTCGCTGAACTAGCTTTTATATTGTGTACTAATAATGTTCCTATCTTACAGCAGATATTCTTCTTGTGGACGTGTGCCCCCTGACTCTTGGTACTGAGACTGATGGAGGAGTGATGACTAAACTGATCCCCAGGAACACTGTGGTGCCTACAAAGAAATCCCAGATCTTCTCTACAGCTTCTGATAACCAGCCCACTGTCACCATTAAGGTTTATGAAGGTAAGAATTGTGCATACCCAACATGAAGAAAAAAAAGTTTAAAAATAGCTGTTTTTTTTTTTGGTATGCAGAAAAAAAAAATGGAATTTTGCAAAAGTTTATTCATTGATTCTGTCTCTAGGTGAGCATCCTCTCACAAAAGACAACCATCTGCTGGGCACATTCGATCTGACTGGCATCCCTCCCGCCCCTCGTGGTGTGCCACAGATTGAGGTCACCATCGAGATCGATGTCAACGGTATCCGGCGTGTCACAGCCAAGGACAAAAATGCAGGCAACAAGAACAAGATCACCATCACAAACGACCAGAACCACCTGACGCCAGAGGACATCGAGCGCATGGTGAACGATGCAGAGCGCTTCGCCGATGACGACAAGAAGCTGAAGGAGAGGATCGAAGCCCGCAATGAGCTGGAGAGCTACGCTTACTCTCTGAAGAACCAGATCGGAGACAAGGAAAAGCTCGGCGGAAAGCTGTCGGATGAGGACAAAAAAATCATTGAGAAGGCAGTAGAGGAGAAGATTGAGTGGATGGAGTCACACCAGGAGGCTGAGCTGGAAGACTTCCAGGCTAAGAAGAAGGAGCTTGAGGAAGTGGTACAACCAATTATCAGCAAGCTTTACGGCAGTGCAGGAGGACCACCACCAGAGGGCGCAGAAGCCGAGCAAGACGAGAAGGATGAGTTGTAGGCAAGTTTGCCATCAACTGTTTTGTCGCCCCTTGCCTCTCTGTTAGTGGCACTTAGATGTACATAATGAACTGATGAGACTCAAATCGTGAGAGGAACGGTTGGGAAGGGGTGGCCATAACAAGCAACCCTACTAAATCTGAAAGACTTTAAAAAAAAAAACAAGTTTCAGTGTGTGAGAGGTGTTCTCTTCGCTGGAAGGCGGAGATATTCGTCAGCCTGGATATGAGGCTTGCTGCTGCTGTTCTCAGGCAGTCCTGTTGGGGTGATGTTGTGGGGAGGGACTTAGTGGGTGGGTTGGGGCAGGTGTTAGTGGGTCATTTGAGTTGGAAGTCTGTGGGATCAAGGGCTCATTATGTCCACAGTCAAGGCTAAAAGTTATTTATTGAATCTGGTCGTTGATGAGACATTGAAATAAATGTTTGATAAAAAATCCAAATCTGGTGTCTGTCATTTCATAGTGTACCTGGTCACAATCAATATTTCAGCCTTTTGTAGCACTAAGATGAATTCTCAAGAGCTCCAAACTTGGAAACCCGCCATTTCAGTATTCATAGAATTAAAAAATGTATCTTGGGTTTGTTGATTTAATCAAGACAGAAGAGTTCTTAAAAACAATTTATTTAAACTTTAGTGAGTATTACATCATCATGAAACCACAGTCACAACACAGTCATTATGAATGACACCCTGGGTATCCATCCCTCCAAATACAAAGGCCAAATGTATTGTCTCTGAGGCTGTTGGGCAGTCGGCCTGCTCCTTATCTCCATTCCCCTCAGCATGCACCGTCCAGGGCAATAAACACATGGAGTGGTCCAGGCGGTTGGGGGGCATATCCCCTTCAAACTTCATAAGGACCCATCTGCTTTTGTCTGCAAACATAATGGATAACATTGGAGGTTTAAACTTCTCAACCACAGTTTTAAATGTAATACAACTTTCTGCGTATGATGTGATAAGGTACAAATATTCAATGACAAGATTAATGAAAATTCTATTACCAGTGTTGAATCTATACATGGAGTTGGTCGCTCCTTCTGCTGTCAATCCCCCAAAGATATAGATGTTCTTTCCCAAAGCCACAGCTGAGTGGGCTGCTACTCCTGGTGGGATATCTCCTTTGACTTGCACCTTCTCCCACTTCATGATCTCTTTGAACAGTAGACACTTTGTTTTATTTTTTTAATCAAACAAACATGACATTCCCAAGTTTTGAGGCTCTTTATTTTAATCTTGTATTATCATTTAGAAAACTTTGAAAATAGATTTTAATTTTATTAAATCACACACAAAACGTATTACACTTCAGGAGTGATCAGTCTTACTTGTATCGAGAGAGAACACGTCATTGTGGAATTTGTCCCCGGCCATGCCCCCATGGATGTAGATCTTTGAACCTGCTGCTACGATAACATGGCCATGTTTGTCTGGCGGCTGTCTGCCTTGTGTTTCCGGTTGGGACCAGGCGGAAGAGGCTGGGGGGTAATTAAGATAAAAGTGATCTCATATTCCCGTATTGCTGTCTGTGTCATAAAACAGACTGAAATGAAAACGAATGTCCTTATATGACCTACAAAAGCAAACAACTCTGATTGTTTCTATACTTTGTCTTTTGAACGCCTGTAACTATTGCAGCGGGGTAGGTGTACCAGGTGATTTACAGCTCGCTGCAAAGGAATTTCCATGGAAAATATTCACAATCAGTGATACGTTTGACTGTTTGAAGAAAGTAGCATGAGATTTTTTGTTAAAAACAATTTTTATACATGTACAGGAAAAAAATCAGCAGTGAAATAAGATGTACTGTTTTGTCCACAGAGAGCGCCAAAATTGACATAAACTGAAATTACTAACAGGATCTTTCACAAACAAATAAAAAAAAAGAAAAATTGAGAATTGAAATAGAAACCAAACATCAAGTTAAATGGAAAGACGCTGTATGTCCAGCATTATTCAACAAACAAAAAAAATGATGCCTGATTGTGTGGCAGAATTGTGTCAGAGTTCCTTGTAACACAATATACCAAGAAGAAATAATGACTGGGAGTTGGAAACGCAAGAATATACAACATGTTCATAAGCTTTGCATGTGATACAAAGTTTCACCAGTGCTTTCCAACAGGTGAAACATTTCTATCATTGTGGAATCAGTGGCTAATACCACTGTAAAGCTCTGTATGATACACCTACTGTATGTTGAGCAGCTGGTTAATTAAACACAAACCTGTATCAAAGACGTGAAGTGTGGGGTCTGCGACAGGTGCAGCTCCTGCTTCCCCACCCGAAAAGACGTACAGTCTGTCCCCGAGGCAGGCGGAGCTGGTGTGGTATGTTCTCGGGCTGGGGGGTTTACCATTCACAGATACACTCTTCCAGGAAGACCCACTGTCTGGTCACACAGGAATAATTGTTCATGTACAATAATATTAGTCTGTCTGTTCAGAAATGGGAACATCACTGGTTAAAAAAGAATTAAAAACAAAAATTACATTAATAGAGTTATTTATATACCTGAAAGATTACAAACTTGTCTGAAGGAGGGCAGAGAGACTTTAGTTTTTCACTACATCAGATAATTCCAAAGTAACATACACAGTATATTAGCACCTCTTCTTCATGTGAATTGGAATTAGTCAGGGAAACCATCTGAAAATAAGAGAGTACTGGATTCATTTGAATTGGGATTTACCTGTTAGCTGTACATTCTGGATACAATTGCGGTTGCCGCTCTGCTGTGCCCCTCCAAATACCCACAGGCTCTGAGGACAGCTTTCTGGGACAAAGCAGCAGTGTTCATACTGCGAGTCCAAACCCTCCCACTCTGGGATGTCCCACTCATGATTATCTGGGGGAGTCAGAGAGAGGAAAAATACCCCAAAAAATGTCTAACAATATAGACGACATGGGAACACAGATGACACTTCAAAGTAAACAACAATGATAAACACCTTTTAGCAATATGGTTTTTCACAATCAAAGTCAGTCAAAATTTTTGAAATTGCTTGTAACTGCAGACATAATATCTCTGCACAGTCTCTTTCAATTACCTAGATCAGTGGTTCTCAAACTATGGTATGGGCTCCCTGTGGTGGTACGCAAAGAAATCTCCACAATATAAAAAACAAACCCGATCAGCATAAAACCACAATTTTTGTATCTTGTATCTATTGGGTTGTATTTATATCAAATGTGTTTTCCCCTCTAAATTAATCTAGTTTTTGCAACAAACAACTTTAATCTGCTCAATTTATGCTCACGCACACACATAAACAACAACAGGAGTACGCCTCGCGTTTTGAAAAGTTCCACTCGATATTCCGTTATAGTTCAGTACTGAAACAACAGCAAACAGCTGTAGGCCTACATTCACAGATATTCTGTAAATGTAGGCCTACAGTAACAGATATATGAACAGATATATTATATTCTGTGAATGTAGGCCTACATTAACAGATATATTAACAGATATATTATATTTTGTGAATGTAGGCCTACAGTAACAGATATATTAACAGATATATTATATTTTGTGAATGTAGGCCTACAGTAACAGATTAATGTATGTATTTCCAAACAGGTTGTTGGTCTAAAGTTGTCATTTTAATTTTTCTGCACTTTTGTGTGTGCAAGTTCTAGCGCTAACCATTAGTAGGCCTACAGTGTGCCTGCCAGCAGACAATAATAAATAATATTCTTTTTTTATGAATTAATTTGCCTCTTGCATTAAAAATACGTGTTGAAATTGGCCTACAGTGTATTACAACGTCTAACTAAGCATTACTAGTCTTAAATAGGAAGATTAAATATGGAAGATTGAATGTAAATGTGCAAAAACAGAGTTGTAAATGGACAGTATTGACATAAGTTAAAGTGCATGAGTGTAGACATATTATAAGCAGAAACTATTCAATATAACCGCGAGTAGACAGACAAATGAAGTGAACATGAGTGCAGGGATAATTTGTAAATTTAACAAAATTGAACAACCTTAATACAAACGTGTACAAATGTAAACATTGTAGCCTGTTTTCAATTTGCGGAGTTAATATGACATTAATGATAACAACTTTGGCATCCATATGTGCACTTTTGTCTCTTATCAAGTTCATTCACATTTAATTAGCCTATAACCTCTATTAGCCTAACCTATAGTCTGTAACCTATAGCCTGTAACCTCAGGTGCAATCAGAGATAATAAGTGCAATAAGAAAACTTATTTATATTTTCATTTCATTGTACAGTGTTCCCCTTGTTATTTTATTTTGTATTATATCTTTGCTTTAATACAGTGTATAACTTCTGTAGTTTATTTTAAATCACTTAGCTGTTACTACAACTTTTTTACTTTTACATTTTTTATACTTTTCTACTCTTTTTTTTCTTCTTACAATGCTAGTCTATCTTATATATAATTTTAACTTTTTTTTGTAGAAGCTGACTCAGGGAGAAACGCACAAGAATTCCAACATACCTGTACTGTCCTGTACCTGTGCAAATGGCACTAAACATCTATTCTATTCTATTCTATAAGCCTCCATGAAAATCCAGAGTAATAATAAATGTAAATAGAAATACACTAACTCAATTAAACCACTTTATGTGGTAGGCCTAATCAAAATGATAATAACACAGCAATACTTAGCCTATTACTGTTTGTAAAAGAAGATAAGATAAGATAAAACTTATTTGATCCCCCATTATGGGGACATTTTTTTGTTACAACAAAATGTTGATTCAAAAAACAGGAATAATAATAATAATTTATTTGCAGATACTGGTCTCAATCCGGCCTAACATATTTCAATAAAGTAATAGTTTTTAATCCAGTATTTACTCAACCAAGGCTATCAATTGATATTTTGGTTTCTAACTGAGATATTCTAAGTGTCTTCAATATCCTTGCGCATAAATAATTATCCTAATTGGGTTAATCCAACTTGGGAAATAAAAAGACAAAAAGGAAAAAGCAGCATATTGTAAATTATGAATAATTTCTACATGAATAATTGTATTTTTTTACTGGATTAGCTGTTATGTTTTTTGGTATATGATGTTTGACACTCCCTCCGGCATTCATCTTGTAGTGCCATAGTTCTACTTTCAATTTTAGGGAGAAAAAAGTGGTTGGGGGGCATATCCCCTTCAAACTTAATAAGGACCCATCTGCTTTTGTCTGCAAACAGAATGGATAACATTGGAGGTTTAAACTTCTCAACCACAGTTTTAAATGTAATACAACTTTCTGCGTATGATGTGATAAGGTACAAATATTCAATAACAAGATTAATGAAAATTCTAGTACCAGTGTTGAATCTATACATGGAGTTGGTCGCTCCTTCTGCTGTCAATCCCCCAAAGATATAGATGTTCTTTCCCAAAGCCACAACTGAGTGGGCTGCTACTCCTGGTGGGATATCTCCTTTGACTTGCACCTTCTCCCACTTCATGATCTCTTTGAACAGTAGACACTTTGTTTTATTTTTTTAATCAAACAAACATGACATTCCCAAGTTTTGAGGCTCTTTATTTTAATCTTGTATTATCATTTAGAAAACTTTGAAAATAGATTTTATTTTTTTAAATCACACACAAAACGTATTACACTTCAGGAGTAATCAGTCTTACTTGTATCGAGAGAGAACACGTCATTGTGGAATTTGTCCCCGGCCATGCCCCCATGGATGTAGATCTTTGAACCTGCTGCTACGATAACATGGCCATGTTTGTCTGGCGGCTGTCTGCCTTGTGTTTCCGGTTGGGACCAGGCGGAAGAGGCTGGGGGGTAATTAAGATAAAAGTGATCTCATATTCCCGTATTGCTGTCTACGTCATGAAACAGACTGAAATGAAAACGAATGTCCTTATATGACCTACAAAAGAAAACAACTCTGATTGTTTCTATACTTGGTCTTTTGAACGCCTGTAACTATTGCAGCGGGGTAGGTGTACCAGGTGATTTACAGCTCGCTGCAAAGGAATTTCCATGGAAAATATTCACAATCAGTGATACGTTTGACTGTTTGAAGAAAGTAGCATGAGATTTTTTTGTTAAAAACAATTTTTATACATGTACAGGAAAAAATCAGCAGTGAAATAAGATGTACTGTTTTGTCCACAGAGAGCGCCAAAATTGACATAAACCGAAATTACTAACAGGATCTTTCACAAACAAATAAAAAAAAAGAAAAATTGAGAATTGAAATAGAAACCAAACATCAAGTTAAATGGAAAGACGCTGTATGTCCAGCATTATTATAAACAAAAATTACATTAATAGAGTTATTTATATACCTGAAAGATTACAAACTTGTCTGAAGGAGGGCAGAGAGACTTTAGTTTTTCACTACATCAGATAATTCCAAAGTAACATACACAGTATATTAGCACCTCTTCTTCATGTGAATTGGAATTAGTCAGGGAAACCATCTGAAAATAAGAGAGTACTGGATTCATTTGAATTGGGATTTACCTGTTAGCTGTACATTCTGGATACAATTGCGGTTGCCGCTCTGCTGTGCCCCTCCAAACACCCACAGGCTCTGAGGACAGCTTTCTGGGACAAAGCAGCAGTGTTCATACCGCGAGTCCAAACCCTCCCACTCTGGGATGTCCCACTCATGATTATGTGGGGGAGTCAGAGAGAGGAAAAATACCCCAAAAAATGTCTAACAATATAGAAGACATGGGAACACAGATGACACTTCAAAGTAAACAACAATGATAAACACCTTTTAGCAATATGGTTTTTCACAATCAAAGTCAGTCAAAATTTTTGAAATTGCTTGTAACTGCAGACATAATATCTCTGCACAGTCTCTTTCAATTACCAAGATCAGTGGTTCTCAAACTATGGTATGGGCTCCCTGTGGTGGTACGCAAAGAAATCTCCACAATATAAAAAACAAACCCGATCAGCATAAAACCACAATTTTTGTATCTTGTATCTATTGGGTTGTATTTATATCAAATGTGTTTTCCCCTCTAAATTAATCTAGTTTTTGCAACAAACAACTTTAATCTGCTCAATTTATGCTCACGCACACACATAAACAACAACAGGAGTACGCCTCGCGTTTTGAAAAGTTCCACTCGATATTCCGTTATAGTTCAGTACTGAAACAACAGCAAACAGCTGTAGGCCTACATTCACAGATATTCTGTGAATGTAGGCCTACATTAACAGATATATTAACAGATATATTATATTTTGTGAATGTAGGCCTACATTAACAGATATATTAACAGATATATTATATTCTGTGAATGTAGGCCTACATTAACAGATATATTAACAGATATATTATATTCTGTGAATGTAGGCCTACATTAACAGATATATTAACAGATATATTATATTCTGTGAATGTAGGCCTACATTAACAGAATCACTCACATTTAATTAGCCTATAACCTCTATTAGCCTAACCTATAGTCTGTAACCTATAGCCTGTAACCTCAGGTGCAATCAGAGATAATAAGTGCAATAAGAAAACTTCCAGACAATCTAACTCATCTGATGTAACCTCAGGTGCAATAAGAGATAATAAGTGCAATAAGAAAACTTCCAGACAATCTAACTCATCTGATGTAACAGCCTTCACTTTAAGGTCACTGACTAGTCACATGCATATTACACAGGGTTTGTACAATTCTCAAACATTGTATTGAGTCATCATTAGGCTACTACTCATGATGTCATGATTGTAACACAGCAAACCACTTTAAGTCTACTTCCAGTATCGGTGACATTGCCAAGATGCGGGAGTGCCAGCATGTCGCGGGGCTTTCCAACGAGCAGCCGCTCAGCCAATCGCGGGCCTCTCCGATTGGGGAAGAAGTGACGGCTTATATATGGAAGAGAGCGCGGTTCATTCAACATCACTTCACAGACGGGGAAAAAAACACTAAGAGACAGAAGAAGACGGACACGCTTTGGCGTTGAGAGGCTGGTCCTATCCGAGACGACGTGAAGGCTGTTAATTAATTGACGACATTGTTATTCAGGTACGTGGAAACATTTCTTTGAATACGATAATGTGACGACGTTGTATTTTTTCACGTTGTGAAACAATTTTCATTCTGACCAAGCAAGCTGAGGTAATAATAATAATAATAATAATAATAATAATAATAACTTTATTTATATAGCACCTTTTAAAAACACAGGTTTACAAAGTGCTTTGACAAACAGCAAGAACAAAGCAAACTAAACCAAACACAGAAAAACATTAACAACAGTAAGAATATAACAGATGCAAAATACCAAAAATAATTAAATACAATTCAACAGAAAAGAACCCAAAGTGCACGATACACAACCAGACATATATAACCCAACCATCATAAGAACCATCATAAGAACCATCATAAGAACCCAGGAACACAAGAACCCAAGAACACGAGCTGAGACCAAGAGGACCAAAGATTTAGAAAGATGTAAGAAACTAAGAGATAAAAGCAAATAAAAAGCAATGAGAAGGTAAGCGTAGTAAAAGAAATAAAAACAAGTGGTTAAAGGATCAAAAAACCCAAAACTATAATATTAATAAAAATAAAAATTAACTATAAATACAAAACATAAATAGACAAAGTAAGTAAGATCAGAAATTACCAAGTTAAAACACAAGAGGAGATTAAGATATGAGCATAAATACGAGATAAGACCATAAATAAAAGACAGTAAGAAGTAGAAGAAGATAAAAATAGTAAAACCAGTAAGAGTCTGTAAAAGTATGTTTTAAGAAGGGATTTAAAAGAATTGAGGGAATCTGCAAGTCTTATCTCCTCAGGGAGGTCGTTCCAAAGTCCAGGGGCCCTGACTGAAAAGGCCCGGTCACCTTTAGTTTTAAGTCTGGACTTTGGAACGACCTGGAGGGCCCCACCCGAGGATCTAAGACTGCGGGCTGGCTCATATGGTGTCAGTAACTCTGTTATATAGCTTGGAGCCAGCCCCGTCCGTGCTTTAAAAGTAATGAGTAAAATCTTAAAATTGATTGTAAAACGTACAGGAAGCCAGTGTAATGAAGCTAAAATTGGAGTGATGTGATGTCGTCTGTTACAACCAGTAAGAAGCCTAGCTGCTGCATTTTGGACCAGCTGGAGGCGAGACAGTGACTTATTTGTGATTCTGGAAAAGAGGGAGTTACAGTAGTCAAGTCGGGAGAAGATGAGGGCGTGGATGATCTTTTCAAGGTCTCGTTGGGTTAGGATTGTTTTAATTTTGGAGATGGTGCGTAGATGGAAGAAGCTTGATCGGACAACTGTTTTGATATGGGATTCAAAGGTGAGATTGCAATCGAATGTTATTCCTAGATTTCTGGCGGTGGGTTGGACATTGGTGAATAAGGGACCGAGGCTGCTCTTTGAGATATGAGTGGTGTTTGGCGGGTTGAATACTATGATTTCAGATTTAGAATTGTTCAGTTGGAGAAAGTTTTGCGCCATCCAGCAGTTGATATCGTTTAGGCAGTTTCTGACAGCAGCTAGGCTCCTAGGGTCCTCAGGTCTCAAAGGAAGGTATATCTGTGTGTCGTCTGCGTAGCAGTGAAAGGAGACATTGTGGCGTTCAATTATTTGGCCAAGAGGCAGCATATAAATGGAGAATAACGATAGTGACGATAGTGATATATAGTAGTGACGATAGTGATATATTTTACCAAACTTACTTCTTTTTTTTTAATGCATATAGTTAAACAATGTGATAATAATGACAAAGTAGCTGGCCCTTGTGATTAGATATGTTGCCTTGCATGTCTGCTAAGCACGCCAACGTGGTTAAGCTAGGTACCGGCGGATGGGGAGGGGGGAAGGGGGGGGGGAAGTAGCCAGGGGTGTTAACAGTGAAAAAGAGGCGGTGTTGCTCCACCCAGTTGACCCCATGTTCTTTTTAAGACTTTGACATTTTGTGATTTCTTTGGCTAAAAAAAAAAACACGCTTCTCTCACACAATGACTCCAAATCCCAGAAAATGACACTCCATCATTGTTTGACACTAGCTTTGTGAAATGGTAGACAGCTAAGGTAAAGCCACATTGTTCTAATGATTTGTTTCTTTCTGTAGATTTTTTTTTTCACATACTGGAGTATAAGCAAGCCAAGATGAAGCTGCTGTGGGTTGTACTGTTGGTTGCCGGCACCGTGTTCGCCGACAACGACGACAAGAAGGACAGCGTGGGGACTGTGGTTGGAATCGACCTCGGGACCACCTACTCATGGTAAATAGAGACAAAGTGACAGCTGTCTTGATTGTTTTACACGCAACTTTTAAATGTGGATAACACTAATCATTTCTTAATTGTTTTTTTTTTTTTTTCCTTTTTAGTGTCGGAGTGTTCAAGAATGGGCGTGTGGAGATCATCGCCAATGACCAGGGTAGCCGCATCACTCCATCGTACGTGGCCTTCACCAGCGAGGGTGAGCGTCTGATTGGCGACGCTGCCAAGAACCAGCTGACGTCTAACCCTGAGAACACCGTCTTCGATGCCAAGAGGTTGATTGGGCACACTTGGGGAGACTCGACTGTGCAGCAGGACATCAAGTACCTGCCGTTCAAAGTAAGTTTCCGCACTTCTTGACGTTACTGTTAAGAGTCTTAAGGTCCTTTTTTGGTATCGTTTGAGCTTCATTCTCTGTTTGTAACATTGATTCATGTTCCTTTTTAGGTAACTGAGAAGAAGAGCAAGCAACATATTCAGGTAGACATTGGTGGTGGCACGATGAAGACATTTGCTCCTGAGGAGATCTCTGCCATGGTGCTGACTAAAATGAAGGAGACTGCTGAGGCTTATTTGGGCAAGAAGGTACAAACACATGAAAAAAATACATTTAAAATATGTACCTCATCAAAATGATGTTCAATCAAAGCAAATGAGTTTATCTTTTTTGTCAGGTTACACATGCTGTGTTCACTGTCCCTGGCTATTTCAATGACGCCCAGCGTCAGGCCACTAAGGATGCTGCAACCATCGCTGGTCTGAATGTCATGAGATTCATCAATGAGCCGTAAGTTTTGAATGAAAATGATGTTTGTTGTTGTGTTTGTAAAATATTTCCCTTCATTTTTGTATTAACGTATCTTCCTTTTTTTTTTTTAGAACTGCTGCCGCCATTGCTTACGGTCTTGACAAGAGAGACGGCGAGAAGAAAATTCTCGTTTTCGATCTTGGCGGTGGCACCTTCGACGTCTCCCTGCTGACCATCGACAACGGTGTGTCTGAGGTGATGGCAACCAGTGGTGACGCTCATCTTGGAGGTGAGGACTTCGACCAGCGCGTCATGGAGCACTTCATCAAGCTGTACAAGAAGAAGACCGGCAAAGATGTGCACAAAGACAACAGGGCAGTGCAGAAGCTGCGTCGTGAGGTCGAGAAGGCAAAGAGGGCGCTGTCCGCTCAGCACCAGGCCCGCATTGAGATCGAGTCCTTCTTTGAGGGAGAGGACTTCTCTGAGACCCTGACCCGTGCCAAGTTTGAAGAGCTCAACATGGTAAATAATTGAACCAACATTTTGGTTATAGAAAAACTGTAACTCTAGTATAATGTTACCCTCTTGTTTATGAAACATGATTTACTAACAGTTGAACCTTTTTTCTTTCTACAGGACCTGTTCCGTTCCACCATGAAGCCTGTGCAGAAAGTACTGGAAGACTCTGGCCTGAAGAAGCCTGACATTGATGAGATTGTCTTGGTTGGAGGCTCCACCCGTATCCCCAAAATCCAGCAGCTGGTGAAGGAGTTCTTCAATGGCAAAGAGCCCTGCAGAGGCATCAACCCTGATGAGGCCGTGGCATACGGAGCTGCTGTGCAGGCTGGAGTGCTTTCTGGAGACAAGGACACTGGTAGGTTATCATCGTCTCACATCATTTAATTTAATTCTAATTCGCTGAACTAGCTTTTATATTGTGTACTAATAATGTTCCTATCTTACAGGAGATATTCTTCTTCTGGACGTGTGCCCCATGACTCTTGGTATTGAGACTGTTGGAGGAGTGATGACTAAACTGTTCCCCAGGAACACTGCGGTGCCTTTAGAGAAATCCCAGATCTTCTCTACAGCTTCTGATAACCAGCCCACTGTCACCATTAAGGTTTATGAAGGTAAGAATTGTGCATACCCAACATGAAGAAAAAAAAGTTTAAAAATAGCTGTTTTTTTTTTTTTGGTATGCAGAAAAAAAAATGGAATTTTGCAAAAGTTTATTCATTGATTCTGTCTCTAGGTGAGCATCCTCTCACAAAAGACAACCATCTGCTGGGCACATTCGACCTGACTGGCATCCCTCCCGCCCCTCGTGGTGTGCCACAGATTGAGGTCACCTTCAAGGTCGATGTCAACGGTATCCTGCTTGTCACAGCCGAGGACAAAGGTACAGGCAACAAGAACAAGATCACCATCCCAAACGACCAGAACCGCCTGACGCCAGAGGACATCGAGCGCATGGTGAACGATGCAGAGCGCTTCGCCGATGACGACAAGAAGCTGAAGGAGAGGATCGACGCCCGCAATGAGCTGGAGAGCTACGCTTACTCTCTGAAGAACCAGATCGGAGACAAGGAAAAGCTCGGCGGCAAGCTGTCGGATGAGGACAAAGAAATCATTGAGAAGGCACTAGAGGAGAAGATTAAGTGGATGGAGTCACACCAGGAGGCTGAGCGGGAAGACTTCCAGGCTAAGAAGAAGGAGCTTGAGGAAGTGGTACAACCAATTATCAGCAAGCTTTACGGCAGTGCAGGAGGACCACCACCAGAGGGCGCAGAAGCCGAGCAAGACGACTTCTTGCCTCTCTGTTAGTGGCACTTAGATGTACATAATGAACAGATGACACCCTGGGTATCCATCCCTCCAAATACAAAGGCCAAATGTATTGTCTCTGAGGCTGTTGGGCAGTCGGCCTGCTCCTTATCTCCATTCCCCTCAGCATGCACCGTCCAGGGCAATAAACACATGGAGTGGTCCAGGCGGTTGGGGGGCATATCCCCTTCAAACTTCATAAGGACCCATCTGCTTTTGTCTGCAAACATAATGGATAACATTGGAGGTTTAAACTTCTCAACCACAGTTTTACGACAATTGAAGACAATTTACAACGATTAAAGTGTGGCCAGCGGGGACAGACTCTGTATTTCAGGACAAGTTCCATCACACAGACTGGAGTATGTTTGCTTCTCAGGCTACCTTGGGCTCTCACACAGACATTGACACCTACACTTCTTCTGTGCTGGATTATATCAACACCACCATCGACAGTGTTACAACATGGAAGCAGATCACCACGTACCCAAATCAGAAGCCATGGATGAACAAGGAGGTGCGTCTCCTGCTGAAGGCCCGCAACACCGCCTTCAGATCAGATGATGCAATGGCCTACAGCGTATCCAGGGCAAACCTGAGGAGGGGTATCATCAAGGCCAAGCACTGCTACAAGCTGAAGGTTGAGGAACACTTCTCCAACTCCGACCCCAGACGCATGTGGCAGGGCATCCAGGCCATCAGTGACTATAAACCCAGAAACTCCACCCCGATAACCACAGATGTCTCCTTCCTGAACGAGCTAAATCACTTTCATGCTCGTTTCGATAGAGACAACAGAGAGACGCAGACCACGACCAGACCTCCTGCAGACAACCAGCCCCTCTCACTCACCTCCACAGACGTCCACGCTGCACTGAGCCGGATCAACGCTCGAAAGGCTGCTGGTCCAGACGGCACCCCCGGGCGCGTGCTTAGAGCATGTGCGGAGCAGCTCACTGGGGTTTTTACGGACATCTTCAACCTGTCCCTCGCCCAAGCAGCTGTGTCAGCATGCTTCAAAGCCACCTCCATTGTCCCAGTGCCGAAACACTCCAGCCCGACAGGCCTGAACGACTACCGCCCTGTGGCACTCACACCCATCATAATGAAGTGCTTTGAGCGACTGGTCCTAGCACACCTGAAAAACTGCCTCCCACCCACACTGGACCCATTCCAGTTTGCCTACCGCAGCAACAGGAGTACAGAGGATGCAGTCTCCACTGCGCTGCACTCTGTGCTCGCTCATCTGGACAATAACAAAACATACGCACGAATGCTGTTTGTTGATTTTAGCTCAGCATTCAACTCTGTCATCCCCTCCAAGTTAAACACTAAACTCGGAGACCTGGGCTTCAACACCTCCCTCCGTCACTGGATAATGGACTTTCTGACCAACAGACCCCAGTATGTTAGGTCAGGACACACCTGCTCCACCACCATCACACTCAACACAGGCGTACCACAGGGCTGTGTGCTGAGCCCATTCCTCTACTCCCTCTTCACTCACGACTGCAGACCTGTACATGGATCCAACACCATCATCAAGTTTGCGGACGATACAGCGGTGATTGGCCTCATCAGCAACAACGATGACACGGCCTACAGGGAGGAGGTACAGCATCTGGCCGCCTGGTGTGCTGACAACAACCTGCTCCTCAACACCAGCAAGACGAAGGAGATCATCGTAGACTTCAGGAGAGAAAGAGGAAGCACGCACAACCCCATTCACATCAACGGGATGGCTGTTGAACGTGTCTCCAGCTTCAAGTTCCTGGGGACCCACATCACAGAGGACCTCTCCTGGTCCACTAACACCTCCAGTCTGGTTAAGAAGGCTCATCAACGCCTCTTTTTCCTGAGGACACTGAAGAGACACCACCTGTCTTCAGCTGTACTGATGAACTTCTACCGCTGTGTGATCGAGAGCATCCTGACCAGCAGTGTCTCAGTCTGGTACGGAAACTGCTCTGTCGCAGACCGTAAGGTGCTACAGCGGGTGGTAAAAACCGCCCAGCGCATCACAAGGTGTCCACTTCCTGCCATTGAGGATGTCCAAAGAACATGCTGTCTGCGGCGAGCTCATGGCATCCTTAAAGACTCCTCCCACCCTGCCCACAGACTGTTTATCCTCCGCTTCAGAAGCCTCCGGACCAGAACCAGCAGACTGAGGAACAGCTTTTTCCCCAGAGCTGTTTCTCTACTGAACTCTACCCCCCGAACTCTGAACTCTGTCTCTCTCTCTCCCCCCCCCCCTTTCCCCTGCATATCACCTCACACCCATCATCCCCCCACCACTCCTCCTGGTCACACACACACATCTCTCAACCTGTATTATTGTATTATAGTATGTTCATATTATGTCCATATTCTTTATATTATCTGTAAACTAGTATAGCATGCTCACTGCATCTTAATCTGTATATTATTAGTATAGCATGCTCACTGCACCTTAATCTGTATATTATAATCCTAAGAATACACTTATTTTGTAGCATCACTTATTTATAGCATTTATTTATATTTATTACATCCCATTAATCCAGCCATCCAGAAATACCTAATAATTCACTTTTTTGTCTACATCTGTAAATTTTGTAATTACTGTACATAGCACAGACTCTTGCACTTTCTGCTTATTTGCACTTCTGGTGAGATGCCAAACCTCATTTCGTTACTCTATACTTGTATATGTGTAATGACAATAAAGTTGAATCTCATCTCATCTCATCTCTCATCTTTTAAATGTAATACAACTTTGTGTATGATGTGATAAGGTACAAATATTCAATGACAAGATTAATGAAAATTCTATTACCAGTGTTGAATCTATACATGGAGTTGGTCGCTCCTTCTGCTGTCATTCCCCCAAAGATATAGATGTTCTTTCCCAAAGCCACAGCTGAGTGGGCTGCTACTCCTGGTGGGATATCTCCTTTGACTTGCACCTTCTCCCACTTCATGATCTCTTTGAACAGTAGACACTTTGTTTTATTTTTTTAATCAAACAAACATGACATTCCCAAGTTTTGAGGCTCTTTATTTTAATCTTGTATTATCATTTAGAAAACTTTGAAAATAGATTTTATTTTTTTAAATCACACACAAAACGTATTACACTTCAGGAGTAATCAGTCTTACTTGTATCGAGAGAGAACACGTCATTGTGGAATTTGTCCCCGGCCATGCCCCCATGGATGTAGATCTTTGAACCTGCTGCTACGATAACATGGCCATGTTTGTCTGGCGGCTGTCGTCCTTGTGTTTCCGGTTGGGACCAGGCGGAAGAGGCTGGGGGGTAATTAAGATAAAAGTGATCTCATATTCCCGTATTGCTGTCTACGTCATGAAACAGACTGAAATGAAAACGAATGTCCTTATATGACCTACAAAAGAAAACAACTCTGATTGTTTCTATACTTGGTCTTTTGAACGCCTGTAACTATTGCAGCGGGGTAGGTGTACCAGGTGATTTACAGCTCGCTGCAAAGGAATTTCCATGGAAAATATTCACAATCAGTGATACGTTTGACTGTTTGAAGAAAGTAGCATGAGATTTTTTGTTAAAAACAATTTTTATACATGTACAGGAAAAAATCAGCAGTGAAATAAGATGTACTGTTTTGTCCACAGAGAGCGCCAAAATTGACATAAACCGAAATTACGAACAGGATCTTTCACAAACAAATAAAAAAAAAGAAAAATTGAGAATTGAAATAGAAACCAAACATCAAGTTAAATGGAAAGACGCTGTATGTCCAGCATTATTATAAACAAAAATTACATTAATAGAGTTATTTATATACCTGAAAGATTACAAACATGTCTGAAGGAGGGCAGAGAGACTTTAGTTTTTCACTACATCAGATAATTCCAAAGTAACATACACAGTATATTAGCACCTCTTCTTCATGTGAATTGGAATTAGTCAGGGAAACCATCTGAAAATAAGAGAGTACTGGATTCATTTGAATTGGGATTTACCTGTTAGCTGTACATTCTGGATACAATTGCGGTTGCCGCTCTGCTGTGCCCCTCCAAACACCCACAGGCTCTGAGGACAGCTTTCTGGGACAAAGCAGCAGTGTTCATACCGCAAGTCCAAACCCTCCCACTCTGGGATGTCCCACTCATGATTATCTGGGGGAGTCAGAGAGAGGAAAAATACCCCAAAAAATGTCTAACAATATAGAAGACATGGGAACACAGATGACACTTCAAAGTAAACAACAATGATAAACACCTTTTAGCAATATGGTTTTTCACAATCAAAGTCAGTCAAAATTTTTGAAATTGCTTGTAACTGCAGACATAATATCTCTGCACAGTCTCTTTCAATTACCTAGATCAGTGGTTCTCAAACTATGGTATGGGCTCCCTGTGGTGGTACGCAAAGAAATCTCCACAATATAAAAAACAAACCCGATCAGCATAAAACCACAATTTTTGTATCTTGTATCTATTGGGTTGTATTTATATCAAATGTGTTTTCCCCTCTAAATTAATCTAGTTTTTGCAACAAACAACTTTAATCTGCTCAATTTATGCTCACGCACACACATAAACAACAACAGGAGTACGCCTCGCGTTTTGAAAAGTTCCACTCGATATTCCGTTATAGTTCAGTACTGAAACAACAGCAAACAGCTGTAGGCCTACATTAACAGATATATTAACAGATATATTATATTCTGTGAATGTAGGCCTACAGTAACAGATTAATGTATGTATTTCCAAACAGGTTGTTGGTCTAAAGTTGTCATTTTAATTTTTCTGCACTTTTGTGTGTGCAAGTTCTAGCGCTAACCATTAGTAGGCCTACAGTGTGCCTGCCAGCAGACAATAATAAATAATATTCTTTTTTTATGAATTAATTTGCCTCTTGCATTAAAAATACGTGTTGAAATTGGCCTACAGTGTATTACAACGTCTAACTAAGCATTACTAGTCTTAAATAGGAAGATTAAATATGGAAGATTGAATGTAAATGTGCAAAAACAGAGTTGTAAATGGACAGTATTGACATAAGTTAAAGTGCATGAGTGTAGACATATTATAAGCAGAAACTATTCAATATAACGGCGAGTAGACAGACAAATGAAGTGAACATGAGTGCAGGGATAATTTGTAAATTTAACAAAATTTAACAACCTTAATACAAACGTGTACAAATGTAAACATTGTAGCCTGTTTTCAATTTGCGGAGTTAATATGACATTAATGATAACAACTTTGGCATCCATATGTGCACTTTTGTCTCTTATCAAGTTCACTCACATTTAATTAGCCTATAACCTCTATTAGCCTAACCTATAGTCTGTAACCTATAGCCTGTAACCTCAGGTGCAATCAGAGATAATAAGTGCAATAAGAAAACTTATTTATATTTTCATTTCATTGTACAGTGTTCCCCTTGTTATTTTATTTTGTATTATATCTTTGCTTTAATACAGTGTATAACTTCTGTAGTTTATTTTAAATCACTTAGCTGTTACTACAACTTTTTTACTTTTACATTTTTTATACTTTTCTACTCTTTTTTTTCTTCTTACAATGCTAGTCTATCTTATATATAATTTTAACTTTTTTTTTGTAGAAGCTGACTCAGGGAGAAACGCACAAGAATTCCAACATACCTGTACTGTCCTGTACCTGTGCAAATGGCACTAAACATCTATTCTATTCTATTCTATAAGCCTCCATGAAAATCCAGAGTAATAATAAATGTAAATAGAAATACACTAACTCAATTAAACCACTTTACGTGGTAGGCCTAATCAAAATGATAATAACACAGCAATACTTAGCCTATTACTGTTTGTAAAAGAAGATAAGATAAGATAAAACTTATTTGATCCCCCATTATGGGGACATTTTTTTGTTACAACAAAATGTTGATTCAAAAAACAGGAATAATAATAATAATTTATTTGCAGATACTGGTCTCAATCCGGCCTAACATATTTCAATAAAGTAATAGTTTTTAATCCAGTATTTACTCAACCAAGGCTATCAATTGATATTTTGGTTTCTAACTGAGATATTCTAAGTGTCTTCAATATCCTTGCGCATAAATAATTATCCTAATTGGGTTAATCCAACTTGGGAAATAAAAAGACAAAAAGGAAAAAGCAGCATATTGTAAATTATGAATAATTTCTACATGAATAATTGTATTTTTTTACTGGATTAGCTCTTATGTTTTTTGGTATATGATGTTTGACACTCCCTCCAGCATTCATCTTGTAGTGCCATAGTTCTACTTTCAATTTTAGGGAGAAAAAAGTGGTTGGGGGGCATATCCCCTTCAAACTTAATAAGGACCCATCTGCTTTTGTCTGCAAACAGAATGGATAACATTGGAGGTTTAAACTTCTCAACCACAGTTTTAAATGTAATACAACTTTCTGCGTATGATGTGATAAGGTACAAATATTCAATAACAAGATTAATGAAAATTCTAGTACCAGTGTTGAATCTATACATGGAGTTGGTCGCTCCTTCTGCTGTCATTCCCCCAAAGATATAGATGTTCTTTCCCAAAGCCACAGCTGAGTGGGCTGCTACTCCTGGTGGGATATCTCCTTTGACTTGCACCTTCTCCCACTTCATGATCTCTTTGAACAGTAGACACTTTGTTTTATTTTTTTAATCAAACAAACATGACATTCCCAAGTTTTGAGGCTCTTTATTTTAATCTTGTATTATCATTTAGAAAACTTTGAAAATAGATTTTATTTTTTTAAATCACACACAAAACGTATTACACTTCAGGAGTGATCAGTCTTACTTGTATCGAGAGAGAACACGTCATTGTGGAATTTGTCCCCGGCCATGCCCCCATGGATGTAGATCTTTGAACCTGCTGCTACGATAACATGGCCATGTTTGTCTGGCGGCTGTCTGCCTTGTGTTTCCGGTTGGGACCAGGCGGAAGAGGCTGGGGGGTAATAAAGATAAAAGTGATCTCATATTCCCGTATTGCTGTCTATGTCATGAAACAGACTGAAATGAAAACGAATGTCCTTATATGACCTACAAAAGAAAACAACTCTGATTGTTTCTATACTTGGTCTTTTGAACGCCTGTAACTATTGCAGCGGGGTAGGTGTACCAGGTGATTTACAGCTCGCTGCAAAGGAATTTCCATGGAAAATATTCACAATCAGTGATACGTTTGACTGTTTGAAGAAAGTAGCATGAGATTTTTTGTTAAAAACAATTTTTATACATGTACAGGAAAAAATCAGCAGTGAAATAAGATGTACTGTTTTGTCCACAGAGAGCGCCAAAATTGACATAAACCGAAATTACTAACAGGATCTTTCACAAACAAATAAAAAAAAAAGAAAAATTGAGAATTGAAATAGAAACCAAACATCAAGTTAAATGGAAAGACGCTGTATGTCCAGCATTATTATAAACAAAAATTACATTAATAGAGTTATTTATATACCTGAAAGATTACAAACTTGTCTGAAGGAGGGCAGAGAGACTTTAGTTTTTCACTACATCAGATAATTCCAAAGTAACATACACAGTATATTAGCACCTCTTCTTCATGTGAATTAGAATTAGTCAGGGAAACCATCTGAAAATAAGAGAGTACTGGATTCATTTGAATTGGGATTTACCTGTTAGCTGTACATTCTGGATACAATTGCGGTTGCCGCTCTGCTGTGCCCCTCCAAACACCCACAGGCTCTGAGGACAGCTTTCTGGGACAAAGCAGCAGTGTTCATACCGCGAGTCCAAACCCTCCCACTCTGGGATGTCCCACTCATGATTATCTGGGGGAGTCAGAGAGAGGAAAAATACCCCAAAAAATGTCTAACAATATAGAAGACATGGGAACACAGATGACATTTCAAAGTAAACAACAATGATAAACACCTTTTAGCAATATGGTTTTTCACAATCAAAGTCAGTCAAAATTTTTGAAATTGCTTGTAACTGCAGACATAATATCTCTGCACAGTCTCTTTCAATTACATTGCATTACTAGTCTTAAATAGGAAGATTAAATATGGAAGATTGAATGTAAATGTGCAAAAACAGAGTTGTAAATGGACAGTATTGACATAAGTTAAAGTGCATGAGTGTAGATATATTATAAGCAGAAACTATTCAATATAACAGACAGACAGACAAATGACAACAAATGAAGTGAACATGAGTGCAGGGATAATTTGTAAATTTAACAAAATTGAACAACCTTAATACAAACGTGTACAAATGTAAACATTGTAGCCTGTTTTCAATTTGCGGAGTTAATATGACATTAATGATAACAACTTTGGCACCCATATGTGCACTTTTGTCTCTTATCAAGTTCACTCACATTTAATTAGCCTATAACCTCTATTAGCCTAACCTATAGTCTGTAACCTATAGCCTGTAACCTCAGGTGCAATCAGAGATAATAAGTGCAATAAGAAAACTTCCAGACAATCTAACTTATCTGATGTAACAGCCTTCACTGTGACATTGCCAAGACGCGGGAGTGCCAGCATGTCGCGGGGCTTTCCAACGAGCAGCCGCTCAGCCAATCGCGGGCCTCTCCGATTGGGGAGGAAGTGACGGCTTATATATGGAAGAGAGCGCGGTTCATTCAACATCACTTCACAGACGGGGAAAAAAACACTAAGAGACAGAAGAAGACGGACACGCTTTGGCGTTGAGAGGCTGGTCCTATCCGAGACGACGTGAAGGCCGTTAATTAATTGACGACATTGTTATTCAGGTACGTGGAAACATTTCTTTGAATACGATAATGTGACGACGTTGTATTTTTTCACGTTGTGAAACAATTTTCATTCTGACCAAGCAAGCTGAGGTAATAATAACAATAATAATAATAATAATAATAATAATAACTTTATTTATATAGCACCTTTTAAAAACACAGGTTTACAAAGTGCTTTGACAAACAGCAAGAACAAAGCAAACTAAACCAAACACAGAAAAAACATTAACAACAGTAAGAATATAACAGATGCAAAATACCAAAAATAATTAAATACAATTCAACAGAAAAGAACCCAAAGTGCACGATACACAACCAGACATATATAACCCAACCATCATAAGAACCATCATAAGAACCATCATAAGAACCCAGGAACACAAGAACCCAACAACACGAGCTGAGACCAAGAGGACCAAAGATTTAAAAAGATGTAAGAAACTAAGAGATAAAAGCAAATAAAAAGCAATGAGAAGTTAAGCGTAGTAAAAGAAATAAAAACAAGTGGTTAAAGGATCAAAAAACCCAAAACTATAATATTAATAAAAATAAAAATTAACTATAAATACGAAACATAAATAGACAAAGTAAGTAAGATCAGAAATTACCAAGTTAAAACACAAGAGGAGATTAAGATATGAGCATAAATACGAGATAAGACCATAAATAAAAGACAGTAAGAAGTAGAAGAAGATAAAAATAGTAAAACCAGTAAGAGAAGACATTAAGAAGACGACATCACATAAAAGCAAGTCTGTAAAAGTATGTTTTAAGAAGGGATTTAAAAGAATTGAGGGAATCTGCAAGTCTTATCTCCTCAGGGAGGTCGTTCCAAAGTCGAGGGGCCCTGACTGAAAAGGCCCGGTCACCTTTAGTTTTAAGTCTGGACTTTGGAACGACCAGGAGGGCCCCACCCGAGGATCTAAGACTGCGGGCTGGCTCATATGGTGTCAGTAACTCTGTTATATAGCTTGGAGCCAGCCCCGTCCGTGCTTTAAAAGTAATGAGTAAAATCTTAAAATCGATTCTAAAACGTACAGGAAGCCAGTGTAATGAAGCTAAAATTGGAGTGATGTGATGTCGTCTGTTACAACCAGTAAGAAGCCTAGCTGCTGCATTTTGGACCAGCTGGAGGCGAGACAGTGACTTATTTGTGATTCCGGAAAAGAGGGAGTTACAGTAGTCAAGTCGGGAGAAGATGAGGGCGTGGATGATCTTTTCAAGGTCTCGTTGGGTTAGGATTGTTTTAATATTGGAGATGGTGCGTAGATGGAAGAAGCTTGATCGGACAACTGTTTTGATATGGGATTCAAAGGTGAGATTGCAATCGAATGTTATTCCTAGATTTCTGGCGGTGGGTTGGACATTGGTGAATAAGGGACCGAGGCTGCTCTTTGAGATATGAGTGGTGTTTGGCGGGTTGAATACTATGATTTCAGATTTAGAATTGTTCAGTTGGAGAAAGTTTTGCGCCATCCAGCAGTTGATATCGTTTAGGCAGTTTCTGACAGCAGCTAGGCTCCTAGGGTCCTCAGGTCTCAAAGGAAGGTATATCTGTGTGTCGTCTGCGTAGCAGTGAAAGGAGACATTGTGGCGTTCAATTATTTGGCCAAGAGGCAGCATATAAATGGAGAATAACAATAGTGACGATAGTGATATATAGTAGTGACGATAGTGATATATTTTACCAAACTTACTTCTTTTTTTTTAATGCATGTAGTTAAACAATGTGATAATAATGACAAAGTAGCTGGCCCTTGTGATTAGATATGTTGCCTTGCATGTCTGCTAAGCACGCCAACGTGGTTAAGCTAGGTGCCGGCGGATGGGGAGGGGGGAGGGGGGGGAAGTAGCCAGGGGTGTTAACAGTGAAAAAGAGGCGGTGTTGCTCCACCCAGTTGACCCCATGTTCTTTTTAAGACTTTGACATTTTGTGATTTCTTTGGCTAAAAAAAAAAAAACACGCTTCTCTCACACAATGACTCCAAATCCCAGAAAATGACACGCCATCATTGTTTGACACTAGCTTTGTGAAATGGTAGACAGCTAAGGTAAAGCCACATTGTTCTAATGATTTGTTTCTTTCTGTAGATTTTTTTTTTCACATACTGGAGTATAAACAAGCCAAGATGAAGCTGCTGTGGGTTGTAATGTTGGTGGCCGGCACCGTGTTCGCCGACGAAGACGACAAGAAGGACAGCGTGGGGACTGTGGTTGGAATCGACCTCGGGACCACCTACTCATGGTAAATAGAGACAAAGTGACAGCTGTCTTGATTGTTTTACACGCAACTTTTAAATGTGGATAACACTAATCATTTCTTAATTGTTTTTTTTTTTTTTTCCTTTTTAGTGTTGGAGTGTTCAAGAATGGGCGTGTGGAGATCATCGCCAATGACCAGGGTAACCGCATCACTCCATCGTACGTGGCCTTCACCAGCGAGGGTGAGCGTCTGATTGGCGACGCTGCCAAGAACCAGCTGACGTCTAACCCTGAGAACACCGTCTTCGATGCCAAGAGGTTGATTGGGCACACTTGGGGAGACTCGACTTTGCAGCAGGACATCAAGTACCTGCCGTTCAAAGTAAGTTTCCGCACTTCTTGACGTTACTGTTAAGAGTCTTAAGGTCCTTTTTTGGTATCGTTTGAGCTTCATTCTCTGTTTGTAACATTGATTCATGTTCCTTTTTAGGTAACTGAGAAGAAGAGCAAGCCCCATATTCAGGTAGACATTGGTGGTGGCACGATGAAGACATTTGCTCCTGAGGAGATCTCTGCCATGGTGCTGACTAAAATGAAGGAGACTGCTGAGGCTTATTTGGGCAAGAAGGTACAAACACATGAAAAAAATACATTTAAAATATGTACCTCATCAAAATGATGTTCAATCAAAGCTAATGAGTTTATCCTTTTTGTCAGGTTACACATGCTGTGGTCACTGTCTCTGCCTATTTCAATGACGCCCAGCGTCAGGCCACTAAGGATGCTGCAACCATCGCTGGTCTGAATGTCATGAGAATCATCAATGAGCCGTAAGTTTTGAATGAAAATGATGTTTGTTGTTGTGTTTATAAAATATTTCCCTTCATTTTTGTATTAACGTATCTTCCTTTTTTTTTTTTTTTAGAACTGCTGCCGCCATTGCTTACGGTCTTGACAAGAGAGACGGCGAGAAGAACATTCTCGTTTTCGATCTTGGCGGTGGCACCTTCGACGTCTCCCTGCTGACCATCAACAACGGTGTGTTTGGGGTGTTGGCAACCAGTGGTGACGCTCATCTTGGAGGTGAGGACTTCGACCAGCGCGTCATGGAGCACTTCATCAAGCTGTACAAGAAGAAGACCGGCAAAGATGTGCACAAAGACAACAGGGCAGTGCAGAAGCTGCGTCGTGAGGTCGAGAAGGCAAAGAGGGCGCTGTCCGCTCAGCACCAGGCCTGCATTGAGATCGAGTCCTTCTTTGAGGGAGAGGACTTCTCTGAGACCCTGACCCGTGCCAAGTTTGAAGAGCTCAACATGGTAAATAATTGAACCAACATTTTGGTTATAGAAAAACTGTAACTCTAGTATAATGTTACCCTCTTGTTTATGAAACATGATTTACTAACAGTTGAACCTTTTTTCTTTCTACAGGACCTGTTCCGTTCCACCATGAAGCCTGTGCAGAAAGTACTGGAAGACTCTGACCTGAAGAAGCCTGACATTGATGAGATTGTCTTGGTTGGAGGCTCCACCCGTATCCCCAAAATCCAGCAGCTGGTGAAGGAGTTCTTCAATGGCAAAGAGCCCTGCAGAGGCATCAACCCTGATGAGGCCGTGGCATACGGAGCTGCTGTGCAGGCTGGAGTGCTTTCTGGAGAGGAGGACACTGGTAGGTTATCATCGTCTCACATCATTTAATTTAATTCTAATTCGCTGAACTAGCTTTTATATTGTGTACTAATAATGTTCCTATCTTACAGGAGATATTCTTCTTGTGGACGTGTGCCCCCTGACTCTTGGTACTGAGACTGATGGAGGAGTGATGACTAAACTGATCTCCAGGAACACTGTGGTGCCTTTAGAGGAATCCCAGATCTTCTCTACAGCTTCTGATAACCAGTCCACTGTCACCATTAAGGTTTATGAAGGTAAGAATTGTGCATACCCAACATGAAGAAAAAAAAGTTTAAAAATAGCTGTTTTTTTTTTTTGGTATGCAGAAAAAAAAATGGAATTTTGCAAAAGTTTATTCATTGATTCTGTCTCTAGGTGAGCATCCTCTCACAAAAGACAACCATCTGCTGGGCACATTCGACCTGACTGGCATCCCTCCCGCCCCTCGTGGTGTGCCAAAGATTGAGGTCACCTTCGAGGTCGATGTCAACGGTATCCTGCGTGTCACAGCCGAGGACAAAGGTACAGGCAACAAGAACAAGATCACCATCACAAACGACCAGAACGGCCTGACGCCAGAGGACATCGAGCGCATGGTGAACGATGCAGAGCGCTTCGCCGATGACGACAAGAAGCTGAAGGAGAGGATCGAAGCCCGCAATGAGCTGGAGAGCTACGCTTACTCTCTGAAGAACCAGAACGGAGACAAGGAAAAGCTCGGCGGAAAGCTGTCGGATGAGGACAAAGAAATCATTGAGAAGGCAGTAGAGGAGAAGATTGAGTGGATGGAGTCACACCAGGAGGCTGAGCTGGAAGACTTCCAGGCTAAGAAGAAGGAGCTTGAGGAAGTGGTACAACCAATTATCAGCAAGCTTTACGGCAGTGCAGGAGGACCACCACCAGAGGGCGCAGAAGCCGAGCAAGACGAGAAGGATGAGTTGTAGGCAAGTTTGCCATCAACTGTTTTGTCGCCCCTTGCCTCTCTGTTAGTGGCACTTAGATGTACATAATGAACTGATGAGACTCAAATCGTGAGAGGAACGGTTGGGAAGGGGTGGCCATAACAAGCAACCCTACTAAATCCTCTGAAAGACTTTAAAAAAAAAAACAAGTTTCAGTGTGTGAGAGGTGTTCTCTTCGCTGGAAGGCGGAGATATTCGTCAGCCTGGATATGAGGCTTGCTGCTGCTGTTCTCAGGCAGTCCTGTTGGGGTGATGTTGTGGGGAGGGACTTAGTGGGTGGGTTGGGGCAGGTGTTAGGGGGCAAGAGCTCCAAACTTGGAAACCCGCCATTTCAGTATTCATAGAATTAAAAAATGTATCTTGGGTTTGTTGATTTAATCAAGACAGAAGAGTTCTTAAAAACGATTTATTTAAACTTTAGTGAGTATTACATCATCATGAAACCACAGTCACAACACAGTCATTATGAATGACACCCTGGGTATCCATCCCTCCAAATACAAAGGCCAAATGTATTGTCTCTGAGGCTGTTGGGCAGTCGGCCTGCTCCTTATCTCCATTCCCCTCAGCATGCACCGTCCAGGGCAATAAACACATGGAGTGGTCCAGGCGGTTGGGGGGCATATCCCCTTCAAACTTCATAAGGACCCATCTGCTTTTGTCTGCAAACATAATGGATAACAATGGAGGTTTAAACTTCTCAACCACAGTTTTAAATGTAATACAACTTTCTGTGTATGATGTGATAAGGTACAAATATTCAATGACAAGATTAATGAAAATTCTAGTACCAGTGTTGAATCTATACATGGAGTTGGTCGCTCCTTCTGCTGTCATTCCCCCAAAGATATAGATGTTCTTTCCCAAAGCTACAGCTGAGTGGGCTGCTACTCCTGGTGGGATATCTCCTTTGACTTGCACCTTCTCCCACTTCATGATCTCTTTGAACAGTAGACACTTTGTTTTATTTTTTTAATCAAACAAACATGACATTCCCAAGTTTTGAGGCTCTTTATTTTAATCTTGTATTATCATTTAGAAAACTTTGAAAATAGATTTTATTTTTTTAAATCACACACAAAACGTATTACACTTCAGGAGTGATCAGTCTTACTTGTATCGAGAGAGAACACGTCATTGTGGAATTTGTCCCCGGCCATGCCCCCATGGATGTAGATCTTTGAACCTGCTGCTACGATAACATGGCCATGTTTGTCTGGCGGCTGTCTGCCTTGTGTTTCCGGTTGGGACCAGGCGGAAGAGGCTGGGGGGTAATTAAGATAAAAGTGATCTCATATTCCCGTATTGCTGTCTGTGTCATAAAACAGACTGAAATGAAAAGGGATGTCCTTATATGACCTACAAAAGAAAACAACTCTGATTGTTTCTATACTTTGTCTTTTGAACGCCTGTAACTATTGCAGCGGGGTAGGTGTACCAGGTGATTTACAGCTCGCTGCAAAGGAATTTCCATGGAAAATATTCACAATCAGTGATACGTTTGACTGTTTGAAGAAAGTAGCATGAGATTTTTTGTTAAAAACAATTTTTATACATGTACAGGAAAAAATCAGCAGTGAAATAAGATGTACTGTTTTGTCCACAGAGAGCGCCAAAATTGACATAAACCGAAATTACTAACAGGATCTTTCACAAACAAATAAAAAAAAAGAAAAATTGAGAATTGAAATAGAAACCAAACATCAAGTTAAATGGAAAGACGCTGTATGTCCAGCATTATTCAACAAAAAAAAAAAATGACGCCTGATTGTGTGGCAGAATTGTGTCAGAGTTCCTTGTAACACAATATACCAAGAAGAAATAATGACTGGGAGTTGGAAACGCAAGAATATACAACATGTTCATAAGCTTTGCATGTGATACAAAGTTTCACCAGTGCTTTCCAACAGGTGAAACATTTCTATCATTGTGGAATCAGTGGCTAATACCACTGTAAAGCTCTGTATGATACACCTACTGTATGTTGAGCAGCTGGTTAATTAAACACAAACCTGTATCAAAGACGTGAAGTGTGGGGTCTGCGACAGGTGCAGCTCCTGCTTCCCCACCCGAAAAGACGTACAGTCTGTCCCCGAGGCAGGCGGAGCTGGTGTGGTATGTTCTCGGGCTGGGGGGTTTACCATTCACAGATACACTCTTCCAGGAAGACCCACTGTCTGGTCACACAGGAATAATTGCTCATGTACAATAATATTAGTCTGTCTGTTCAGAAATGGGAACATCACTGGTTAAAAAAGAATTAAAAACAAAAATTACATTAATAGAGTTATTTATATACCTGAAAGATTACAAACATGTCTGAAGGAAGGCAGAGAGACTTTAGTTTTTCATTACATCAGATAATTCCAAAGTAACATACACAGTATATTAGCACCTCTTCTTCATGTGAATTAGAATTAGTCAGGGAAACCATCTGAAAATAAGAGAGTACTGGATTCATTTGAATTGGGATTTACCTGTTAGCTGTACATTCTGGATACAATTGCGGTTGCCGCTCTGCTGTGCCCCTCCAAACACCCACAGGCTCTGAGGACAGCTTTCTGGGACAAAGCAGCAGTGTTCATACCGCGAGTCCAAACCCTCCCACTCTGGGATGTCCCACTCATGATTATCTGGGGGAGTCAGAGAGAGGAAAAATACCCCAAAAAATGTCTAACAATATAGAAGTCATGGGAACACAGATGACACTTCAAAGTAAACAACAATGATAAACACCTTTTAGCAATATGGTTTTTCACAATCAAAGTCAGTCAAAATTTTTGAAATTGCTTGTAACTGCAGACATAATATCTCTGCACAGTCTCTTTCAATTACCTAGATCAGTGGTTCTCAAACTATGGTATGGGCTCCCTGTGGTGGTACGCAAAGAAATCTCCACAATATAAAAAACAAACCCGATCAGCATAAAACCACAATTTTTGTATCTTGTATCTATTGGGTTGTATTTATATCAAATGTGTTTTCCCCTCTAAATTAATCTAGTTTTTGCAACAAACAACTTTAATCTGCTCAATTTATGCTCACGCACACACATAAACAACAACAGGAGTACGCCTCGCGTTTTGAAAAGTTCCACTCGATATTCCGTTATAGTTCAGTACTGAAACAACAGCAAACAGCTGTAGGCCTACATTCACAGATATTCTGTGAATGTAGGCCTACAGTAACAGATATATGAACAGATATATTATATTCTGTGAATGTAGGCCTACATTAACAGATATATTAACATATATTATATTCTGTGAATGTAGGCCTACATTAACAGATATATGAACAGATATATTATATTCTGTGAATGTAGGCCTACATTAACAGATATATGAACAGATATATTATATTTTGTGAATGTAGGCCTATATTAACAGATATATTAACAGATATATTATATTCTGTGAATGTAGGCCTACAGTAACAGATATATGAACAGATATATTATATTCCGTGAATGTAGGCCTACAGTAACAGATATATGAACAGATATATTATATTCTGTGAATGTAGGCCTACATTAACAGATATATGAACAGATATATTATATTTTGTGAATGTAGGCCTACAGTAACAGATATATTGACAGATATATTATATTCTGTTAATGTAGGCCTACAGTAACAGATATATTAACAGATATATTATATTCTGTGAATGTAGGCCTAAATTAACAGATATATTAACAGATATATTATATTTTGTGAATGTAGGCCTACAGTAACAGATATATTAACAGATATATTATATTTTGTTAATGTAGGCCTACATTAACAGATATATTAACAGATATATTATATTCTGTTAATGTAGGCCTACATTCACAGATATATTAACAGATATATTATATTCTGTGAATGTAGGCCTACATTAACAGATATATTAACAGATATATTATATTCTGTGAATGTAGGCCTACAGTAACAGATTAATGTATGTATTTCCAAACAGGTTGTTGGTCTAAAGTTGTCATTTTTATTTTTCTGCACTTTTGTGTGTGCAAGTTCTAGCGCTAACCATTAGTAGGCCTACAGTGTGCCTGCCAGCAGACAATAATAAATAATATTCTTTTTTTATGAATTAATTTGCCTCTTGCATTAAAAATACGTGTTGAAATCGGCCTACAGTGTATTTCAACGTCTAACTAAGCATTACTAGTCTTAAATAGGAAGATTAAATATGGAAGATTGAATGTAAATGTGCAAAAACAGAGTCGTAAATGGACAGTATTGACATAAGTTAAAGTGCATGAGTGTAGATATATTATAAGCAGAAACTATTCAATATAACGGCGAGTAGACAGACAAATGAAGTGAACATGAGTGCAGGGATAATTTGTAAATTTAACAAAATTGAACAACCTTAATACAAACGTGTACAAATGTAAACATTGTAGCCTGTTTTCAATTTGCGGAGTTAATATGACATTAATGATAACAACTTTGGCATCCATATGTGCACTTTTGTCTCTTATCAAGTTCACTCACATTTAATTAGCCTATAACCTCTATTAGCCTAACCTATAGTCTGTAACCTATAGCCTGTAACCTCAGGTGCAATAAGAGATAATAAGTGCAATAAGAAAACTTATTTACATTTTCATTTCATTGTACAGTGTTCCCCTTGTTATTTTATTTTGTATTATATCTTTGCTTTAATACAGTGTATAACTTCTTTAGTTTATTTTAAATCACTTAGCTGTTACTACAACTTTTTTACTTTTACATTTTTTATACTTTTCTACTCTTTTTTTTCTTCTTACAATGCTAATCTATCTTATATATAATTTTAACTTTTTTTTTGCAGAAGCTGACTCGGAGAAACGCACAAGAATTCCAACGTACCTGTACTGTCCTGTACCTGTGCAAATGGCACTAAACATCTATTCTATTCTATTCTATTCTATAAGCCTCCATGAAAATCCAGAGTAATAATAAATGTAAATAGAAATACACTAACTCAATTAAACCACTTTACGTGGTAGGCCTAATCAAAATGATAATAACACAGCAATACTTAGCCTATTACTGTTTGTAAAAGAAGATAAGATAAGATAAAACTTATTTGATCCCCCATTATGGGGACATTTTTTTGTTACAACAAAATGTTGATTCAAAAAACAGGAATAATAATAATAATTTATTTGCAGATACTGGTCTCAATCCGGCCTAACATATTTCAATAAAGTAATAGTTTTTAATCCAGTATTTACTCAACCAAGGCTATCAATTGATATTTTGGTTTCTAACTGAGATATTCTAAGTGTCTTCAATATCCTTGCACATAAATAATTATCCTAATTGGGTTAATCCAACTTGGGAAATAAAAAGACAAAAAGGAAAAAGCAGCATATTTTAAATTATGAATAATTTCTACATGAATAATTGTATTTTTTTACTGGATTAGCTGTTATGTTTTTTGGTATATGATGTTTGACACTCCCTCCAGCATTCATCTTGTAGTGCCATAGTTCTACTTTCAATTTTAGGGAGAAAAAAAAACTATGGCTTGATTAAGACTGACCTACACAAAAGACAAAAAATGTATAGGGTCCGTAGGTGAAATGTAGAATGATATAGTTGGTGCCCAACACCATGCAGGACGCAATCAGCAATCATTCTTTGTCTGTCTAGTTCATGAATTTTCTAGAATTATTATTATTATTCCGTCTGTTTTCAAGATATAGGGCAAAATTAGTAGAAAAGCCACAAAATGAGTGTGAACAGTTTCAGGAATTTGCTACAAATGATTAATTAACTATATTGGTGTTACCCATTGAAACAATATAGTAGAATAACATATTTTAATCAGGGTAGAGCAGCAGTGTGCAGCGTTGCATCAGTGCTCTTTAAGGACACATCGAGTTTGCTGACTTTTCTACTTTCTGTAACTCTTTATGCGGTTATTCACCAGAAGTGTTTTTGTTGTTTGAATGTGCTCCTTTTTCTACAGTTTGAACCCCTTAAAACAACCCATTAATGAACACATGATTGAATGAAGAAATAATAAAAGAGAAAGAAAAAAAAAGAAAGTAGATCAGTGATACTATTAAACAATACAAATTCACAAATTCCTGAAACAAGCTGATTTGTTTTTGATCCTCACCCCAGTGGCAGATTGATTCCTGCTATAAAAGTGTTTTTCACTCTGTTTCTTGTATTTTTTTACACCATACATTGGTTTTACAACAGAGTAGACTGTGTGTTTGTTGGAAAACCATAGAGCGTCATGATTAAAACAAACACAATTATATATAATATAATATAAATATATAATTCTCATAGTAGAATAGAGTGTGATTTTTTTGTCTGTGCTCCTCGACCTGCAGATGTGTATATTGTACAAAATAATTAAGTGCATTTGTAATTTAAGCTGTTGTGAGCCTGTTATAAAGTCAAGGTTTAAGGTACTGCAGGTTTCTTGCATTTTAAGTGGGGATGTTGAGCCTTAATTGAACTTGTGTACATTATAAGATGAAACGTCCAGACAATCTAACTCATCTGATGTAACAGCCTTCACTTTAAGGTCACTGACTAGTCACATGCATCACATGCAGCGGCAATAAAGCGGCCCAGTATCGGTGACATTGCCAAGACGCGGGAGTGCCAGCGTGTCGCGGGGCTTTCCAACGAGCAGCCGCTCAGCCAATCGCGGGCCTCTCCGATTGGGGAAGAAGTGACGGCTTATATATGGAAGAGAGCGCGGTTCATTCAACATCACTTCACAGACAGGGAAAAAAACACTAAGAGACAGAAGAAGACGGACACGCTTTGGCGTTGAGAGGCTGGTCCTATCCGAGACGACGTGAAGGCCGTTAATTAATTGACGACATTGTTATTCAGGTACGTGGAAACATTTCTTTGAATACGATAATGTGACGACGTTGTATTTTTTCACGTTGTGAAACAATTTTCATTCTGACCAAGCAAGCTGAGGTAATAATAATAATAATAATAACAATAATAATAACTTTATTTATATAGCACCTTTTAAAAACACAGGTTTACAAAGTGCTTTGACAAACAGCAAGAACAAAGCAAACTAAACCAAACACAGAAAAACATTAACAACAGTAAGAATATAACAGATGCAAAATACCAAAAATAATTAAATACAATTCAACAGAAAAGAACCCAAAGTGCACGATACACACCCAGACATATATAATCCAACCATCATAAGAACCATCATAAGAACCATCATAAGAACCCAGGAACACAAGAACCCAACAACACGAGCTGAGACCAAGAGGACCAAAGATTTAAAAAGATGTAAGAAACTAAGAGATAAAAGCAAATAAAAAGCAATGAGAAGGTAAGCGTAGTAAAAGAAATAAAAACAAGTGGTTAAAGGATCAAAAAACCCAAAACTATAATATTAATAAAAATAAAAATTAACTATAAATACAAAACATAAATAGACAAAGTAAGTAAGATCAGAAATTACCAAGTTAAAACACAAGAGGAGTTAAGATATGAGCATAAATACGAGATAAGACCATAAATAAAAGACAGTAAGAAGTAGAAGAAGATAAAAATAGTAAAACCAGTAAGAGAAGACATTAAGAAGACGACATCACATAAAAGCAAGTCTGTAAAAGTATGTTTTAAGAAGGGATTTAAAAAAATTGAGGGAATCTGCAAGTCTTATCTCCTCAGGGAGGTCGTTCCAAAGTCCAGGGGCCCTGACTGAAAAGGCCCGGTCACCTTTAGTTTTAAGTCTGGACTTTGGAACGACCAGGAGGCCCCCACCCGAGGATCTAAGACTGTGGGCTGGCTCATATGGTGTCAGTAACTCTGTTATATAGCTTGGAGCCAGCCCCGTCCGTGCTTTAAAAGTAATGAGTAAAATCTTAAAATCGATTCTAAAACGTACAGGAAGCCAATGTAATGAAGCTAAAATTGGAGTGATGTGATGTCGTCTGTTACAACCAGTAAGAAGCCTAGCTGCTGCATTTTGGACCAGCTGGAGGCGAGACAGTGACTTATTTGTGATTCCGGAAAAGAGGGAGTTACAGTAGTCAAGTCGGGAGAAGATGAGGCCGTGGATGATCTTTTCAAGGTCTCGTTGGGTTAGGATTGTTTTAATTTTGGAGATGGTGCGTAGATGGAAGAAGCTTGATCGGACAACTGTTTTGATATGGGATTCAAAGGTGAGATTGCAATCGAATGTTATTCCTAGATTTCTGGCGGTGGGTTGGACATTGGTGAATAAGGGACCGAGGCTGCTCTTTGAGATATGAGTGGTGTTTGGCGGGTTGAATACTATGATTTCAGATTTAGAATTGTTCAGTTGGAGAAAGTTTTGCGCCATCCAGCAGTTGATATCGTTTAGGCAGTTTCTGACAGCAGCTAGGCTCCTAGGGTCCTCAGGTCTCAAAGGAAGGTATATCTGTGTGTCGTCTGCGTAGCAGTGAAAGGAGACATTGTGGCGTTCAATTATTTGGCCAAGAGGCAGCATATAAATGGAGAATAACGATAGTGACGATAGTGATATATAGTAGTGACGATAGTGATATATTTTACCAAACTTACTTCTTTTTTTTTAATGCATATAGTTAAACAATGTGATAATAATGACAAAGTAGCTGGCCCTTGTGATTAGATATGTTGCCTTGCATGTCTGCTAAGCACGCCAACGTGGTTAAGCTAGGTACCGGCGGATGGGGAGGGGGGAAGGGGGGGGGGGGGGGAGTAGCCAGGGGTGTTAACAGTGAAAAAGAGGCGGTGTTGCTCCACCCAGTTGACCCCATGTTCTTTTTAAGACTTTGAAAACCACGCTTCTCTCACACAATGACTCCAAATCCCAGAAAATGACACTCCATCATTGTTTGACACTAGCTTTGTGAAATGGTAGACAGCTAAGGTAAAGCCACATTGTTCTAATGATTTGTTTCTTTCTGTAGATTTTTTTTTTCACATACTGGAGTATAAACAAGCCAAGATGAAGCTGCTGTGGGTTGTAATGTTGGTGGCCGGCACCGTGTTCGCCGACGACGATGACAAGAAGGACAGCGTGGGGACTGTGGTTGGAATCGACCTCGGGACCACCTACTCATGGTAAATAGAGACAAAGTGACAGCTGTCTTGATTGTTTTACACGCAACTTTTAAATGTGGATAACACTAATCATTTCTTAATTGTTTTTTTTTTTTTCCTTTTTAGTGTCGGAGTGTTCAAGAATGGGCGTGTGGAGATCATCGCCAATGACCAGGGTAGCCGCATCACTCCATCGTATGTGGCCTTCACCAGCGAGGGTGAGCGTCTGATTGGCGACGCTGCCAAGAACCAGCTGACGTCTAACCCTGAGAACACTGTCTTCGATGCCAAGAGGTTGATTGGGCGCACTTGGGGAGACTCGACTGTGCAGCAGGACATCAAGTACCTGCCGTTCAAAGTAAGTTTCTGCATTTCTTGACGTTACTGTTAAGAGTCTTAAGGTCCTTTTTTGGTATCGTTTGAGCTTCATTCTCTGTTTGTAACATTGATTCATGTTCCTTTTTAGGTAACTGAGAAGAAGAGCAAGCCCCATATTCAGGTAGACATTGGTGGTGGCACGATGAAGACATTTGCTCCTGAGGAGATCTCTGCCATGGTGCTGACTAAAATGAAGGAGACTGCTGAGGCTTATTTGGGCAAGAAGGTACAAACACATGAAAAAAATACATTTAAAATATGTACCTCATCAAAATGATGTTCAATCAAAGCTAATGAGTTTATCCTTTTTGTCAGGTTACAGATGCTGTGGTCACTGTCCCTGCCTATTTCAATGACGCCCAGCGTCAGGCCACTAAGGATGCTGCAACCATCGCTGGTCTGAATGTCATGAGAATCATCAATGAGCCGTAAGTTTTGAATGAAAATGATGTTTGTTGTTGTGTTTGCAAAATATTTCCCTTCATTTTTGTATTAACGTATCTTCCTTTTTCTTTTTTTTTTAGAACTGCTGCCGCCATTGCTTACGGTCTTGACAAGAGAGACGGCGAGAAGAACATTCTCGTTTTCGATCTTGGCGGTGGCACCTTCGACGTCTCCCTGCTGACCATCGACAACGGTGTGTTTGAGGTGGTGTCAACCAGTGGTGACACTCATCTTGGAGGTGAGGACTTCGACCAGCGCGTCATGGAGCACTTCATCAAGCTGTACAAGAAGAAGACCGGCAAAGATGTGCGCAAAGACAACAGGGCAGTGCAGAAGCTGCGTCGTGAGGTCGAGAAGGCAAAGAGGGCGCTGTCCGCTCAGCACCAGGCCCACATTGAGATCGAGTCCTTCTTTGAGGGAGAGGACTTCTCTGAGACCCTGACCCGTGTCAAGTTTGAAGAGCTCAACATGGTAAATAATTGAACCAACATTTTGGTTATAGAAAAACTGTAACTCTAGTATAATGTTACCCTCTTGTTTATGAAACATGATTTACTAACAGTTGAACCTTTTTTCTTTTTCCAGGACCTGTTCCGTTCCACCATGAAGCCTGTGCAGAAAGTACTGGAAGACTCTGACCTGAAGAAGCCTGACATTGATGAGATTGTCTTGGTTGGAGGCTCCACCCGTATCCCCAAAATCCAGCAGCTGGTGAAGGAGTTCTTCAATGGCAAAGAGCCCTCCAGAGGCATCAACCCTGATGAGGCCGTGGCATTCGGAGCTGCTGTGCAGGCTGGAGTGCTTTCTGGAGAGGAGGACTCTGGTAGGTTATCATCGTCTCACATCATTTAATTTAATTCTAATTCGCTGAACTAGCTTTTATATTGTGTACTAATAATGTTCCTATCTTACAGGAGATTTTCTTCTTCTGGACGTGTGCCCCCTGACTCTTGGTATTGAGACTGTTGGAGGAGTGATGACTAAACTGATCCCCAGGAACACTGGGGTGCCTACAAAGAAATCCCAGATCTTCTCTACAGCTTCTGATAACCAGCCCACTGTCACCATTAAGGTTTATGAAGGTAAGAATTGTGCATACCCAACATGAAGAAAAAAAAGTTTAAAAATAGCTGTTGGGTTTTTTTGGTATGCAGAAAAAAAAAATGGAATTTTGCAAAAGTTTATTCATTGATTCTGTCTCTAGGTGAGCGTCCTCTCACAAAAGACAACCATCTGCTGGGCACATTCGACCTGACTGGAATCCCTCCCGCCCCTCGTGGTGTGCCACAGATTGAGGTCACCTTCGAGATCGATGTCAACGGTATCCTGCGTGTCACAGCCGAGGACAAAGGTACAGGCAACAAGAACAAGATCACCATCACAAACGACCAGAACCGCCTAACGCCAGAGGACATCGAGCGCATGGTGAACGATGCAGAGCGCTTCGCCGATGACGACAAGAAGCTGAAGGAGAGGATCGACGCCCGCAATGAGCTGGAGAGCTACGCTTACTCTCTGAAGAACCAGATCGGAGACAAGGAAAAGCTCGGCGGAAAGCTGTCGGATGAGGACAAAGAAATCATTGAGAAGGCAGTAGAGGAGAAGATTGAGTGGATGGAGTCACACCAGGAGGCTGAGCTGGAAGACTTCCAGGCTAAGAAGAAGGAGCTTGAGGAAGTGGTACAACCAATTATCAGCAAGCTTTACGGCAGTGCAGGAGGACCACCACCAGAGGGCGCAGAAGCCGAGCAAGACGAGAAGGATGAGTTGTAGGCAAGTTTGCCATCAACTGTTTTGTCGCCCCTTGCCTCTCTGTTAGTGGCACTTAGATGTACATAATGAACTGATGAGACTCAAATCGTGAGAGGAACGGTTGGGAAGGGGTGGCCATAACAAGCAACCCTACTAAATCTGAAAGACTTTAAAAAAAAAAACAAGTTTCAGTGTGTGAGAGGTGTTCTCTTCGCTGGAAGGCGGAGATATTCGTCAGCCTGGATATGAGGCTTGCTGCTGCTGTTCTCAGGCAGTCCTGTTGGGGTGATGTTGTGGGGAGGGACTTAGTGGGTGGGTTGGGGCAGGTGTTAGTGGGTCATTTGAGTTGGAAGTCTGTGGGATCAAGGGCTCATTATGTCCACAGTCAAGGCTAAAAGTTATTTATTGAATCTGGTCGTTGTACTTCTGGAAAGACATTGAAATAAATGTTTGATAAAAAATCCAAATCTGGTGTCTGTCATTTCATAGTGTACCTGGTCACAATCAATATTTCAGCCTTTTGTAGCACTAAGATGAATTCTCAAGAGCTCCAAACTTGGAAACCCGCCATTTCAGTATTCATAGAATTAAAAAATGTATCTTGGGTTTGTTGATTTAATCAAGACAGAAACAATTTATTTAAACTTTAGTGAGTATTACATCATCATGAAACCACAGTCACAACACAGTCATTATGAATGACACCCTGGGTATCCATCCCTCCAAATACAAAGGCCAAATGTATTGTCTCTGAGGCTGTTGGGCAGTCGGCCTGCTCCTTATCTCCATTCCCCTCAGCATGCACTGTCCAGGGCAATAAACACATGGAGTGGTCCAGGCGGTTGGGGGGCATATCCCCTTCAAACTTCATAAGGACCCATCTGCTTTTGTCTGCAAACATAATGGATAACAATGGAGGTTTAAACTTCTCAACCACAGTTTTACGACAATTAAAGACAATTTACAACGATTAAAGTGTGGCCAGCGGGGACAGACTCTGTACTTCAGGACAAGTTCCATCACACAGGCTGGAGTATGTTTGCTTCTCAGGCTACCTTGGGCTCTCACACAGACATTGACACCTACACTTCTTCTGTGCTGGATTATATCAACACCACCATCGACAGTGTTACAACATGGAAGCAGATCACCACGTACCCAAATCAGAAGCCATGGATGAACAAGGAGGTGTGTCTCCTGCTGAAGGCCCGCAACACCGCCTTCAGATCAGATGATGCAATGGCCTACAGCGTATCCAGGGCAAACCTGAGGAGGGGCATCATCAAGGCCAAGCACTGCTACAAGCTGAAGGTTGAGGAACACTTCTCCAACTCCGACCCCAGACGCATGTGGCAGGGCATCCAGGCCATCAGTGACTATAAACCCAGAAACTCCACCCCGACAACCACAGATGTCTCCTTCCTGAACGAGCTAAATCACTTTTATGCTCGTTTCGATAGAGACAACAGAGAGACGCAGACCACGACCAGACCTCCTGCAGACAACCAGCCCCTCTCACTCACCTCCACAGACGTCCACGCTGCACTGAGCCGGATCAACGCTCGAAAGGCTGCTGGTCCAGACGGCACCCCTGGGCGCGTGCTTAGAGCATGTGCGGAGCAGCTCACTGGGGTTTTTACGGACATCTTCAACCTGTCCCTCGCCCAAGCAGCTGTGCCAGCATGCTTCAAAGCCACCTCCATTGTCCCAGTGCCGAAACACTCCAGCCCGACAGGCCTGAACGACTACCGCCCTGTAGCACTCACACCCATCATAATGAAGTGCTTTGAGCGACTGGTCCTAGCACACCTGAAAAACTGCCTCCCACCCACACTGGACCCATTCCAGTTTGCCTACCGCAGCAACAGGAGTACAGAGGATGCAGTCTCCACTGCGCTGCACTCTGTGCTCACTCATCTGGACAATAACAACACATACGCACGAATGCTGTTTGTTGATTTTAGCTCAGCATTCAACTCTGTCATCCCCTCCAAGTTAAACACTAAACTCGGAGACCTGGGCTTCAACACCTCCCTCCGTCACTGGATAATGGACTTTCTGACCAACAGACCCCAGTATGTTAGGTCAGGACACACCTGCTCCACCACCATCACACTCAACACAGGCGTACCACAGGGCTGTGTGCTGAGCCCATTCCTCTACTCCCTCTTCACTCACGACTGCAGACCTGTACATGGATCCAACACCATCATCAAGTTTGCGGACGATACAGCGGTGATTGGCCTCATCAGCAACAACGATGACACGGCCTACAGGGAGGAGGTACAGCATCTGGCCGCCTGGTGTGCTGACAACAACCTGCTCCTCAACACCAGCAAGACGAAGGAGATCATCGTAGACTTCAGGAGAGAAAGAGGAAGCACGCACAACCCCATTCACATCAACGGGATGGCTGTTGAACGTGTCTCCAGCTTCAAGTTCCTGGGGACCCACATCACAGAGGACCTCTCCTGGTCCACTAACACCTCCAGTCTGGTTAAGAAGGCTCATCAACGCCTCTTTTTCCTGAGGACACTGAAGAGACACCACCTGTCTTCAGCTGTACTGATGAACTTCTACCGCTGTGTGATCGAGAGCATCCTGACCAGCAGTGTCTCAGTCTGGTACGGAAACTGCTCTGTCGCAGACCGTAAGGCGCTACAGCGGGTGGTAAAAACCGCCCAGCGCAGCCCAGGTGTCCACTTCCTGCCATTGAGGATGTCCAAAGAACACGCTGTCTGCGGCGAGCTCATGGCATCCTTAAAGACTCCTCCCACCCTGCCCACAGACTGTTTACCCTCCTGCCCTCCGGCAGGCGCTTCAGAAGCCTCCGGACCAGAACCAGCAGACTGAGGAACAGCTTTTTCCCCAGAGCTGTTTCTCTACTGAACTCTACCCCCCGAACTCTGAACTCTGTCTCTCTCTCTCCCCCCCCCCAACCCCTTTCCCCTGCATATCACCTCACACCCATCATCCCCCCACCACTCCTCCTGGTCACACACACACATCTCTCAACCTGTATTATTGTATTATAGTATGTTCATATTATGTCCATATTCTTTATATTATCTGTAAACTAGTATAGCATGCTCACTGCATCTTAATCTGTATATTATTAGTATAGCATGCTCACTGCACCTTAATCTGTATATTATAATCCTAAGAATACACTTATTTTGTAGCATCACTTATTTATAGCATTTATTTATATTTATTGCATCCCATTAATCCAGCCATCCAGAAATACCTAATAATTCACTTTTTTGTCTACATCTGTAAATTAAATGGAGTTGGTCGCTCCTTCTGCTGTCATTCCCCCAAAGATATAGATGTTCTTTCCCAAAGCCACAGCTGAGTGGGCTGCTACTCCTGGTGGGATATCTCCTTTGACTTGCACCTTCTCCCACTTCATGATCTCTTTGAACAGTAGACACTTTATTTTATTTTTTTAATCAAACAAACATGACATTCCCAAGTTTTGAGGCTCTTTATTTTAATCTTGTATTATCATTTAGAAAACTTTGAAAATAGATTTTATTTTTTTAAATCACACACAAAACGTATTACACTTCAGGAGTGATCAGTCTTACTTGTATCGAGAGAGAACACGTCATTGTGGAATTTGTCCCCGGCCATGCCCCCATGGATGTAGATCTTTGAACCTGCTGCTATGATAACATGGCCATGTTTGGCTGGCAGCTGTCTGCCTTGTGTTTCCGGTTGGGACCAGGCGGAAGAGGCTGGGGGGAAATTAAGATAAAAGTGATCTCATATTCCCGTATTGCTGTCTGTGTCATAAAACAGACTGAAATGAAAAGGGATGTCCTTATATGACCTACAAAAGCAAACAACTCTGATTGTTTCTATACTTTGTCTTTTGAACGCCTGTAACTATTGCAGCGGGGTAGGTGTACCAGGTGATTTACAGCTCGCTGCAAAGGAATTTCCATGGAAAATATTCACAATCAGTGATACGTTTGACTGTTTGAAGAAAGTAGCATGAGATTTTTTGTTAAAAACAATTTGTATACATGTACAGGAAAAAAATCAGCAGTGAAATAAGATGTACTGTTTTGTCCACAGAGAGCGCCAAAATTGACATAAACCGAAATTACTAACAGGATCTTTCACAAACAAATAAAAAAAAAGAAAAATTGAGAATTGAAATAGAAACCAAACATCAAGTTAAATGGAAAGACGCTGTATGTCCAGCATTATTCAACAAACAAAAAAAATGACGCCTGATTGTGTGGCAGAATTGTGTCAGAGTTCCTTGTAACACAATATACCAAGAAGAAATAATGACTGGGAGTTGGAAATGCAAGAATATACAACATGTTCATAAGCTTTGCATGTGATACAAAGTTTCACCAGTGCTTTCCAACAGGTGAAACATTTCTATCATTGTGGAATCAGTGGCTAATACCACTGTAAAGCTCTGTATGATACACCTACTGTATGTTGAGCAGCTGGTTAATTAAACACAAACCTGTATCAAAGACGTGAAGTGTGGGGTCTGCGACAGGTGCAGCTCCTGCTTCCCCACCCGAAAAGACGTACAGTCTGTCCCCGAGGCAGGCGGAGCTGGTGTGGTATGTTCTCGGGCTGGGGGGTTTACCATTCACAGATACACTCTTCCAGGAAGACCCACTGTCTGGTCACACAGGAATAATTGCTCATGTACAATAATATTAGTCTGTCTGTTCAGAAATGGGAACATCACTGGTTAAAAAAGAATTAAAAACAAAAATTACATTAATAGAGTTATTTATATACCTGAAAGATTACAAACATGTCTGAAGGAAGGCAGAGAGACTTTAGTTTTTCATTACATCAGATAATTCCAAAGTAACATACACAGTATATTAGCACCTCTTCTTCATGTGAATTAGAATTAGTCAGGGAAACCATCTGAAAATAAGAGAGTACTGGATTCATTTGAATTGGGATTTACCTGTTAGCTGTACATTCTGGATACAATTGCGGTTGCCGCTCTGCTGTGCCCCTCCAAACACCCACAGGCTCTGAGGACAGCTTTCTGGGACAAAGCAGCAGTGTTCATACCGCGAGTCCAAACCCTCCCACTCTGGGATGTCCCACTCATGATTATCTGGGGGAGTCAGAGAGAGGAAAAATACCCCCAAAAATGTCTAACAATATAGAAGTCATGGGAACACAGATGACACTTCAAAGTAAACAACAATGATAAACACCTTTTAGCAATATGGTTTTTCACAATCAAAGTCAGTCAAAATTTTTGAAATTGCTTGTAACTGCAGACATAATATCTCTGCACAGTCTCTTTCAATTACCTAGATCAGTGGTTCTCAAACTATGGTATGGGCTCCCTGTGGTGGTACGCAAAGAAATCTCCACAATATAAAAAACAAACCCGATCAGCATAAAACCACAATTTTTGTATCTTGTATCTATTGGGTTGTATTTATATCAAATGTGTTTTCCCCTCTAAATTAATCTAGTTTTTGCAACAAACAACTTTAATCTGCTCAATTTATGCTCACGCACACACATAAACAACAACAGGAGTACGCCTCGCGTTTTGAAAAGTTCCACTCGATATTCCGTTATAGTTCAGTACTGAAACAACAGCAAACAGCTGTAGGCCTACAGTAACAGATATTCTGTGAATGTAGGCCTACAGTAACAGATATATTAACAGATATATTATATTCTGTGAATGTAGGCCTACAGTAACAGATATATTAACAGATATATTATATTCTGTGAATGTAGGCCTACATTAACAGATATATTAACAGATATATTATATTCTGTGAATGTAGGCCTACAGTAACAGATTAATGTATGTATTTCCAAACAGGTTGTTGGTCTAAAGTTGTCATTTTTATTTTTCTGCACTTTTGTGTGTGCAAGTTCTAGCGCTAACCATTAGTAGGCCTACAGTGTGCCTGCCAGCAGACAATAATAAATAATATTCTTTTTTTATGAATTAATTTGCCTCTTGCATTAAAAATACGTGTTGAAATCGGCCTACAGTGTATTTCAACATCTAACTAAGCATTACTAGTCTTAAATAGGAAGATTAAATATGGAAGATTGAATGTAAATGTGCAAAAACAGAGTTGTAAATGGACAGTATTGACATAAGTTAATGTGCATGAGTGTAGACATGTTATAAGCAGAAACTATTCAATATAACGGCGAGTAGACAGACAAATGAAGTGAACATGAGTGCAGGGATAATTTGTAAATTTAACAAAATTGAACAACCTTAATACAAACGTGTACAAATGTAAACATTGTAGCCTGTTTTCAATTTGCGGAGTTAATATGACATTAATGATAACAACTTTGGCATCCATATGTGCACTTTTGTCTCTTATCAAGTTCACTCACATTTAATTAGCCTATAACCTCTATTAGCCTAACCTATAGTCTGTAACCTATAGCCTGTAACCTCAGGTGCAATAAGAGATAATAAGTGCAATAAGAAAACTTATTTATATTTTCATTTCATTGTACAGTGTTCCCCTTGTTATTTTATTTTGTATTATATCTTTGCTTTAATACAGTGTATAACTTCTGTAGTTTATTTTAAATCACTTAGCTGTTACTACAACTTTTTTACTTTTACATTTTTTATACTTTTCTACTCTTTTTTTTTCTTCTTACAATGCTAATCTATCTTATATATAATTTTAACTTTTTTTTGCAGAAGCTGACTCAGGGAGAAACGCACAAGAATTCCAACATACCTGTACTGTCCTGTACCTGTGCAAATGGCACTAAACATCTATTCTATTCTATTCTATAAGCCTCCATGAAAATCCAGAGTAATAATAAATGTAAATAGAAATACACTAACTCAATTAAACCACTTTACGTGGTAGGCCTAATCAAAATGATAATAACACAGCAATACTTAGCCTATTACTGTTTGTAAAAGAAGATAAGATAAGATAAAACTTATTTGATCCCCCATTATGGGGACATTTTTTTGTTACAACAAAATGTTGATTCAAAAAACAGGAATAATAATAATAATTTATTTGCAGATACTGGTCTCAATCCGGCCTAACATATTTCAATAAAGTAATAGTTTTTAATCCAGTATTTACTCAACCAAGGCTATCAATTGATATTTTGGTTTCTAACTGAGATATTCTAAGTGTCTTCAATATCCTTGCGCATAAATAATTATCCTAATTGGGTTAATCCAACTTGGGAAATAAAAAGACAAAAAGGAAAAAGCAGCATATTGTAAATTATGAATAATTTCTACATGAATAATTGTATTTTTTTACTGGATTAGCTCTTATGTTTTTTGGTATATGATGTTTGACACTCCCTCCAGCATTCATCTTGTAGTGCCATAGTTCTACTTTCAATTTTAGGGAGAAAAAAGTGGTTGGGGGGCATATCCCCTTCAAACTTCATAAGGACCCATCTGCTTTTGTCTGCAAACATAATGGATAACATTGGAGGTTTAAACTTCTCAACCACAGTTTTAAATGTAATACAACTTTCTGCGTATGATGTGATAAGGTACAAATATTCAATAACAAGATTAATGAAAATTCTAGTACCAGTGTTGAATCTATACATGGAGTTGGTCGCTCCTTCTGCTGTCATTCCCCCAAAGATATAGATGTTCTTTCCCAAAGCCACAGCTGAGTGGGCTGCTACTCCTGGTGGGATATCTCCTTTGACTTGCACCTTCTCCCACTTCATGATCTCTTTGAACAGTAGACACTTTATTTTATTTTTTTAATCAAACAAACATGACATTCCCAAGTTTTGAGGCTCTTTATTTTAATCTTGTATTATCATTTAGAAAACTTTGAAAATAGATTTTATTTTTTTAAATCACACACAAAACGTATTACACTTCAGGAGTGATCAGTCTTACTTGTATCGAGAGAGAACACGTCATTGTGGAATTTGTCCCCGGCCATGCCCCCATGGATGTAGATCTTTGAACCTGCTGCTACGATAACATGGCCATGTTTGTCTGGCGGCTGTCTGCCTTGTGTTTCCGGTTGGGACCAGGCGGAAGAGGCTGGGGGGTAATTAAGATAAAAGTGATCTCATATTCCCGTATTGCTGTCTGTGTCATAAAACAGACTGAAATGAAAAGGGATGTCCTTATATGACCTACAAAAGCAAACAACTCTGATTGTTTCTATACTTTGTCTTTTGAACGCCTGTAACTATTGCAGCGGGGTAGGTGTACCAGGTGATTTACAGCTCGCTGCAAAGGAATTTCCATGGAAAATATTCACAATCAGTGATACGTTTGACTGTTTGAAGAAAGTAGCATGAGATTTTTTGTTAAAAACAATTTGTATACATGTACAGGAAAAAAATCAGCAGTGAAATAAGATGTACTGTTTTGTCCACAGAGAGCGCCAAAATTGACATAAACCGAAATTACTAACAGGATCTTTCACAAACAAATAAAAAAAAAGAAAAATTGAGAATTGAAATAGAAACCAAACATCAAGTTAAATGGAAAGACGCTGTATGTCCAGCATTATTCAACAAACAAAAAAAATGACGCCTGATTGTGTGGCAGAATTGTGTCAGAGTTCCTTGTAACACAATATACCAAGAAGAAATAATGACTGGGAGTTGGAAATGCAAGAATATACAACATGTTCATAAGCTTTGCATGTGATACAAAGTTTCACCAGTGCTTTCCAACAGGTGAAACATTTCTATCATTGTGGAATCAGTGGCTAATACCACTGTAAAGCTCTGTATGATACACCTACTGTATGTTGAGCAGCTGGTTAATTAAACACAAACCTGTATCAAAGACGTGAAGTGTGGGGTCTGCGACAGGTGCAGCTCCTGCTTCCCCACCCGAAAAGACGTACAGTCTGTCCCCGAGGCAGGCGGAGCTGGTGTGGTATGTTCTCGGGCTGGGGGGTTTACCATTCACAGATACACTCTTCCAGGAAGACCCACTGTCTGGTCACACAGGAATAATTGCTCATGTACAATAATATTAGTCTGTCTGTTCAGAAATGGGAACATCACTGGTTAAAAAAGAATTAAAAACAAAAATTACATTAATAGAGTTATTTATATACCTGAAAGATTACAAACATGTCTGAAGGAAGGCAGAGAGACTTTAGTTTTTCATTACATCAGATAATTCCAAAGTAACATACACAGTATATTAGCACCTCTTCTTCATGTGAATTAGAATTAGTCAGGGAAACCATCTGAAAATAAGAGAGTACTGGATTCATTTGAATTGGGATTTACCTGTTAGCTGTACATTCTGGATACAATTGCGGTTGCCGCTCTGCTGTGCCCCTCCAAACACCCACAGGCTCTGAGGACAGCTTTCTGGGACAAAGCAGCAGTGTTCATACCGCGAGTCCAAACCCTCCCACTCTGGGATGTCCCACTCATGATTATCTGGGGGAGTCAGAGAGAGGAAAAATACCCCAAAAAATGTCTAACAATATAGACATGGGAACACAGATGACACTTCAAAGTAAACAACAATGATAAACACCTTTTAGCAATATGGTTTTTCACAATCAAAGTCAGTCAAAATTTTTGAAATTGCTTGTAACTGCAGACATAATATCTCTGCACAGTCTCTTTCAATTACCTAGATCAGTGGTTCTCAAACTATGGTATGGGCTCCCTGTGGTGGTACGCAAAGAAATCTCCACAATATAAAAAACAAACCCGATCAGCATAAAACCACAATTTTTGTATCTTGTATCTATTGGGTTGTATTTATATCAAATGTGTTTTCCCCTCTAAATTAATCTAGTTTTTGCAACAAACAACTTTAATCTGCTCAATTTATGCTCACGCACACACATAAACAACAACAGGAGTACGCCTCGCGTTTTGAAAAGTTCCACTCGATATTCCGTTATAGTTCAGTACTGAAACAACAGCAAACAGCTGTAGGCCTACATTCACAGATATTCTGTGAATGTAGGCCTACATTAACAGATATATTAACAGATATATTATATTCTGTGAATGTAGGCCTACAGTAACAGATATATGAACAGATATATTATATTTTGTGAATGTAGGCCTACAGTAACAGATTAATGTATGTATTTCCAAACAGGTTGTTGGTCTAAAGTTGTCATTTTTATTTTTCTGCACTTTTGTGTGTGCAAGTTCTAGCGCTAACCGTTAGTAGGCCTACAGTGTGCCTGCCAGCAGACAATAATAAATAATATTCTTTTTTTATGAATTAATTTGCCTCTTGCATTAAAAATACGTGTTGAAATTGGCCTACAGTGTATTACAACGTCTAACTAAGCATTACTAGTCTTAAATAGGAAGATTAAATATGGAAGATTGAATGTAAATGTGCAAAAACAGAGTCGTAAATGGACAGTATTGACATAAGTTAAAGTGCATGAGTGTAGACATATTATAAGCAGAAACTATTCAATATAACCGCGAGTAGACAGACAAATGAAGTGAACATGAGTGCAGGGATAATTTGTAAATTTAACAAAATTGAACAACCTTAATACAAACGTGTACAAATGTAAACATTGTAGCCTGTTTTCAATTTGCGGAGTTAATATGACATTAATGATAACAACTTTGGCATCCATATGTGCACTTTTGTCTCTTATCAAGTTCACTCACATTTAATTAGCCTATAACCTCTATTAGCCTAACCTATAGTCTGTAACCTATTGCCCAGGGGTGTCCAAAGTTTTTTTAGTGAGGGCCAAATACAAAAAAAATTATTTGGGGCCGGGCCACACACTAGAGGTGACATATTAACACATGAATACTGTGTGTATTTCTAACTCACTTATAATCTGAAGAACATTGCACTCAGTGGGAGCAGTGATGCTGTCCTTTGGATTGAACGATGGCTGACATGTCTGGAGTAAGTTTGGTGGTTGAGACACGAAGGACTTCACAGAGATGGCTATCAGTCATTCTGGTTCTCAGTCTGCTTTTGTTATGATTTAACAGAGAAAATGTTTGTTCACATATGTATGTTGAGCCGAACAGGCTCATCATTCTTTTTGCGTGGCGTCTCATCAGAGGAAACTTGGCATTATCCAAACTCTGATAGAAGTCAGGGAGGGAGAGAAGCTGATGTTGAGTCTTCAGAGAATCATCACATTGCATTTCAATCAGTTCTAACTGCAGACTCTCTTCCACTTCTTCTGCATCCACCAGAAAGGGGGTCGAGAACAGCTTGATTTCTTTTTCAATGACAGAAAAATCTTGGAAACGCTGGTTGAATTCTGTCAGGAGAGATGTAATCACAGACACATATTTCTCCTTTTTAGCAGAAAGGTCGGCCTTTGGAATAGCAGACTTGATTTCAGACAGCGCAGGGAAGTGTGCAGCATTAAAGCTTCGTAGTTGTGTCTCAAACAGACGGAGCTTTACACAGAAGGCTTTCATGTGCGCATACAGGTGAGGCACCAGCTGTTCTTTGCCTTGTAGGTTCTTGTTCAGTGTATTCAGATGATGAGTAAGATCAACTAAAAAAGCCAGGTCTGACAGCCACAGAGGGTCACTCAGTTCATGAAGAGGTCGGCCCTTTTCTTTCAAAAACTGGTCGATTTCTGATCTCAGCGAGCACAGAGCCGCGGCTGAGCCAGCGCACATCAGAGTGGTAGAGTACATCCCCGTATTCCGCATCCACGTCAGATAGGAAAGCTTGAAATTCTCTGTGGTACAGTCCTCTAGCGCGAATTATGTTGACAGTTTTCACAACAGTGTTCATCACATCGCCCAGCTGGACAGTCTTGGCACACAGTGCTTCTTGGTGGATTATACAGTGCATCCTAACAGCCTCACCTCCGCTCTCTTTTACCTTGGCGCACACCATCGATGCCATTCCTTTGCGCTCGCCGGTCATGGCCGGAGCTCCATCCGTTGTTACTCCACAGAGCTTTTCCCATTTAAGCCCCATCTTTTCAACGGCCTCCGACACAGCTTCAAAAATGTCTTTACCCGTCGTTGTGCCTTTTAGGCTCATCATATCAAGCAGCGCCTCCGTACAGGAAAAATTATCATCCACTCCCCGCAAAAAAATTAACAGCTGCGCGATGTCTGTGGCATCTGTGCTCTCATCGCATGCTATCGAGTAAAAATCAAAAGCACAAGCTTTGTCTTTCAGCTGAAGTTTCAAGTTAGCTGACAAGTCCTCGATTCTCCGCACCACTGTATTTCTGGACAAGCTCACGTTTTTGAAATCCTGCACTTTTTCCGGGCACATTATTTCTGTGACTTTGATGAGGCACTGCTTTATGAAATCGCCGTCTGAGAACGGTTTGCCGTGCTGGGCAATAAGTTTAGCCACTTCATAGCTTGCTGTTGTGGCGTTTTCCTGTATTTTGTTTGTACGAAAAAAAAACTGTTGTTGAGCTTGCAGGCTAGCTGCCATTTGCTTGACTTTCTGTGTTCGTTCGGCACCGGTGTACGATGTGTAGCTCTGATGTTGGGTCTCATAGTGCCGATGGACATTATACTCTTTCATCACAGCAACATCTTCCTTGCAAATCAAACAGACACACTTTCCGTTGACTTCTTTGAAGAAATATTCATTTTCCCACCGTGTTTGAAATCTCCTACACTCACTAGCTATTTTGCGCTTCTTCGGTGCTGCCATTTCTGGTGACGACTTTCGCTGTATAAGTTTTTCTTTGCTTAATTTTGTTTAGTGGAGAAGCACCGTTTCTGTGGCTGGCTCCATCTAGTGTTGAAACTGAGGAGTGCAACAGAGTTGAGCTCAAGCTTCTTGTACGGGCCATATTCAATTATATTTTCAGAATTTGCTGCGGGCCAATAAAAACTGGACCGCGGGCCGCAGTTGGCCCGCGGGCCGTAGTTTGGACACCCCTGCTATAGCCTGTAACCTCAGGTGCAATAAGAGATAATAAGTGCAATAAGAAAACTTCCAGACAATCTAACTCATCTGATGTAACAGCCTTCACTTTAAGGTCACTGATTAGTCACATGCATATTACACAGTAATCGGTTACCCAGTATCGGTGACGTTGCCAAGAGGCGGGAGTGCCAGCGTGTCGCGGGGCATTCCAACGAGCAGCCGCTCAGCCAATCGCGAGCCTCTCCGATTGGGGAAGAAGTGACGGCTTATATATGGAAGAGAGCGCGGTTCATTCAACATCACTTCACAGACGGGGAAAGAAACACTAAGAGACAGAAGAAGACGGACACGCTTTGGCGTTGAGAGGCTGGTCCTATCCGAGACGACGTGAAGGCCGTTAATTAATTGACGACATTGTTATTCAGGTACGTGGAAACATTTCTTTGAATACGATAATGTGACGACGTTGTATTTTTTCACGTTGTGAAACAATTTTCATTCTGACCAAGCAAGCTGAGGTAATAATAATAATAATAACTTTATTTATATAGCACCTTTTAAAAACACAGGTTTACAAAGTGCTTTGACAAACAGCAAGAACAAAGCAAACTAAACCAAACACAGAAAAACATTAACAACAGTAAGAATATAACAGATGCAAAATACCAAAAATAATTAAATACAATTCAACAGAAAAGAACCCAAAGTGCACGATACACACCCAGACATATATAACCCAACCATCATAAGAACCATCATAAGAACCATCATAAGAACCCAGGAACACAAGAACCCAACAACACGAGCTGAGACCAAGAGATTTAAAAAGATGTAAGAAACTAAGAGATAAAAGCAAATAAAAAGCAATGAGAAGTTAAGCGTAGTAAAAGAAATAAAAACAAGTGGTTAAAGGATCAAAAAACCCAAAACTATAATATTAATAAAAATAAAAATTAACTATAAATACGAAACATAAATAGACAAAGTAAGTAAGATAAGAAATTACCAAGTTAAAACACAAGAGGAGATTAAGATATGAGCATAAATACGAGATAAGACCATAAATAAAAGACAATAAGAAGTAGAAGAAGATAAAAATAGTAAAACCAGTAAGAGAAGACATTAAGAAGACGACATCACATAAAAGCAAGTCTGTAAAAGTATGTTTTAAGAAGGGATTTAAAAGAATTGAGGGAATCTGCAAGTCTTATCTCCTCAGGGAGGTCGTTCCAAAGTCCAGGGGCCCTGACTGAAAAGGCCCGGTCACCTTTAGTTTTAAGTCTGGACTTTGGAACGACCAGGAGGGCCCCACCCGAGGATCTAAGACTGCGGGCTGGTGTCAGTAACTCTGTTATATAGCTTGGAGCCAGCCCTGTCCGTGCTTTAAAAGTAATGAGTAAAATCTTAATATCGATTCTAAAACGGACAGGAAGCCAGTGTAATGAAGCTAAAATTGGAGTGATGTGATGTCGTCTGTTACAACCAGTAAGAAGCCGAGCTGCTGCATTTTGGACCAGCTGGAGGCGAGACAGTGACTTATTTGTGATTCCGGAAAAGAGGGAGTTACAGTAGTCAAGTCGGGAGAAGATGAGGGCGTGGATGATCTTTTCAAGGTCTCGTTGGGTTAGGATTGTTTTAATTTTGGAGATGGTGCGTAGATGGAAGAAGCTTGATCGGACAACTGTTTTGATATGGGATTCAAAGGTGAGATTGCAATCGAATGTTATTCCTAGATTTCTGGCAGTGGGTTGGACATTGGTGAATAAGGGACCGAGGCTGCTCTTTGAGATATGAGTGGTGTTTGGCGGGTTGAATACTATGATTTCAGATTTAGAATTGTTCAGTTGGAGAAAGTTTTGCGCCATCCAGCAGTTGATATCGTTTAGGCAGTTTCTGACAGCAGCTAGGCTCCCAGGGTCCTCAGGTCTCAAAGGAAGGTATATCTGTATGTCGTCTGCGTAGCAGTGAAAGGAGACATTGTGGCGTTCAATTATTTGGCCAAGTGGCAGCATATAAATGGAGAATAACGATAGTGACGATAGTGATATATAGTAGTGACGATAGTGATATATTTTACCAAACTTACTCGTAGCTTTTCTTTTTTTTTTAATGCATATAGTTAAACAATGTGATAATAATGACAAAGTAGCTGGCCCTTGTGATTAGATATGTTGCCTTGCATGTCTGCTAAGCACGCCAACGTGGTTAAGCTAGGTGCCGGCGGATGGGGAGGGGGGAGGGGGGGGGGGGAAGTAGCCAGGGGTGTTAACAGTGAAAAAGAGGCGGTGTTGCTCCACCCAGTTGACCCCATGTTCTTTTTAAGACTTTGACATTTTGTGATTTCTTTGGCTAAAAAAAAAAACCACGCTTCTCTCACACAATGACTCCAAATCCCAGAAAATGACACTCCATCATTGTTTGACACTAGCTTTGTGAAATGGTAGACAGCTAAGGTAAAGCCACATTGTTCTAATGATTTGTTTCTTTCTGTAGATTTTTTTTTTCACATACTGGAGTATAAACAAGCCAAGATGAAGCTGCTGTGGGTTGTAATGTTGGTGGCCGGCACCGTGTTCGCCGACGACGACGACAAGAAGGACAGCGTGGGGACTGTGGTTGGAATCGACCTCGGGACCACCTACTCATGGTAAATAGAGACAAAGTGACAGCTGTCTTGATTGTTTTACACGCAACTTTTAAATGTGGATAACACTAATCATTTCTTAATTGTTTTTTTTTTTTTTTCCTTTTTAGTGTCGGAGTGTTCAAGAATGGGCGTGTGGAGCTCATCGCCAATGACCAGGGTAACCGCATCACTCCATCGTACGTGGCCTTCACCAGCGAGGGTGAGCGTCTGATTGGCGACGCTGCCAAGAACCAGCTGACGTCTAACCCTGAGAACACCGTCTTCGATGCCAAGAGGTTGATTGGGCGCACTTGGGGAGACTTGACTGTGCAGCAGGACATCAAGTACCTGCCGTTCAAAGTAAGTTTCCGCACTTCTTGACGTTACTGTTAAGAGTCTTAAGGTCCTTTTTTGGTATCGTTTGAGCTTCATTCTCTGTTTGTAACATTGATTCATGTTCCTTTTTAGGTAACTGAGAAGAAGAGCAAGCCCCATATTCAGGTAGACATTGGTGGTGGCACGATGAAGACATTTGCTCCTGAGGAGATCTCTGCCATGGTGCTGACTAAAATGAAGGAGACTGCTGAGGCTTATTTGGGCAAGAAGGTACAAACACATGAAAAAAATACATTTAAAATATGTACCTCATCAAAATGATGTTCAATCAAAGCTAATGAGTTTATCCTTTTTGTCAGGTTACACATGCTGTGGTCACTGTCCCTGCCTATTTCAATGACGCCCAGCGTCAGGCCACTAAGGATGCTGCAACCATCGCTGGTCTGAATGTCATGAGAATCATCAATGAGCCGTAAGTTTTGAATGAAAATGATATTTGTTGTTGTGTTTGTAAAATATTTCCCTTCATTTTTGTATTAACGTATCTTCCTTTTTTTTTTTTTAGATCTGCTGCCGCCATTGCTTACGGTCTTGACAAGAGAGACGGCGAGAAGAAAATTCTCGTTTTCGATCTTGGCGGTGGCACCTTCGACGTCTCCCTGCTGACCATCGACAACGGTGTGTTTGAGGTGGTGGCAACCAGTGGTGACACTCATCTTGGAGGTGAGGACTTCGACCAGCGCGTCATGGAGCACTTCATCAAGCTGTACAAGAAGAAGACCGGCAAAGATGTGCGCAAAGACAACAGGGCAGTGCAGAAGCTGCGTCATGAGGTCGAGAAGGCAAAGAGGGCGCTGTCCGCTCAGCACCAGGCCTGCATTGAGATCGAGTCCTTCTTTGAGGGAGAGGACTTCTCTGAGACCCTGACCCGTGCCAAGTTTGAAGAGCTCAACATGGTAAATAATTGAACCAACATTTTGGTTATAGAAAAACTGTAACTCTAGTATAATGTTACCCTCTTGTTTATGAAACATGATTTACTAACAGTTGAACCTTTTTTCTTTTTCCAGGACCTGTTCCGTTCCACCATGAAGCCTGTGCAGAAAGTACTGGAAGACTCTGACCTGAAGAAGCCTGACATTGATGAGATTGTCTTGGTTGGAGGCTCCACCCGTATCCCCAAAATCCAGCAGCTGGTGAAGGAGTTCTTCAATGGCAAAGAGCCCTGCAGAGGCCTCAACCCTGATGAGGCCGTGGCATACGGAGCTGCTGTGCAGGCTGGAGTGCTTTCTGGAGAGGAGGACACTGGTAGGTTATCATCGTCTCACATCATTTAATTTAATTCTAATTCGCTGAACTAGCTTTTATATTGTGTACTAATAATGTTCCTATCTTACAGGAGATGTTGTTCTTCTGGATGTGTGCCCCCTGATTCTTGGTATTGAGACTGTTGGAGGAGTGATGACTAAACTGATCCCCAGGAACACTGTGGTGCCTACAAAGATATCCCAGATCTTCTCTACAGCTTCTGATAACCAGCCCACTGTCACCATTAAGGTTTATGAAGGTAAGAATTGTGCATACACAACATGAAGAAATTTTTTTTTTAAAATAGATGTTTTTTTTTTTGGTATGCAGAAAAAAAAATGGAATTTTGCAAAAGTTTATTCATTGATTCTGTCTCTAGGTGAGCATCCTCTCACAAAAGACAACCATCTGCTGGGCACATTCGACCTGACTGGCATCCCTCCCGCCCCTCGTGGTGTGCCACAGATTGAGGTCACCTTCGAGATCGATGTCGACGGTATCCTGCGTGTCACAGCCGAGGACAAAGGTACAGGCAACAAGAACAAGATCACCATCACAAACGACCAGAACCGCCTGACGCCAGAGGACATCGAGCGCATGGTGAACGATGCAGAGCGCTTCGCCGATGACGACAAGAAGCTGAAGGAGAGGATCGACGCCCGCAATGAGCTGGAGAGCTACGCTTACTCTCTGAAGAACCAGATCGGAGACAAGGAAAAGCTCGGCGGCAAGCTGTCGGATGAGGACAAAGAAATCATTGAGAAGGCAGTAGAGGAGAAGATTGAGTGGATGGAGTCACACCAGGAGGCTGAGCTGGAAGACTTCCAGGCTAAGAAGAAGGAGCTTGAGGAAGTGGTACAACCAATTATCAGCAAGCTTTACGGCAGTGCAGGAGGACCACCACCAGAGGGCGCAGAAGCCGAGCAAGACGAGAAGGATGAGTTGTAGGCAAGTTTGCCATCAACTGTTTTGTCGCCCCTTTCCTCTCTGTTAGTGGCACTTAGATGTACATAATGAACTGATGAGACTCAAATCGTGAGAGGAACGGTTGGGAAGGGGTGGCCATAACAAGCAACCCTACTAAACTTTAAACTTTAAACCTACTAGACTTTAAAAAAAAAACAAGTTTCAGTGTGTGAGAGGTGTTCTCTTCGCTGGAAGGCGGAGATATTCGTCAGCCTGGATATGAGGCTTGCTGCTGCTGTTCTCAGGCAGTCCTGTTGGGGTGATGTTGTGGGGAGGGACTTAGTGGGTGGGTTGGGGCAGGTGTTAGTGGGTCATTTGAGTTGGAAGTCTGTGGGATCAAGGGCTCATTATGTCCACAGTCAAGGCTAAAAGTTATTTATTGAATCTGGTCGTTGTACTTCTGGAAAGACATTGAAATAAATGTTTGATAAAAAATCCAAATCTGGTGTCTGTCATTTGCATTCATTTCATAGTGTACCTGGTCACAATCAATATTTCAGCCTTTTGTAGCACTAAGATGAATTCTTAAGAGCTCCAAACTTGGAAACCCACCATTTCAGTATTCATAGAATTAAAAACTGTATCTTGGGTTTGTTGATTTAATCAAGACAGAAGAGTTCTTAAAAACAATTTATTTAAACTTTAGTGAGTATTACATCATCATGAAACCACAGTCACAACACAGTCATTATGAAGGACACCCTGGGTATCCATCCCTCCAAATACAAAGGCCAAATGTATTGTCTCTGAGGCTGTTGGGCAGTCGGCCTGCTCCTTATCTCCATTCCCCTCAGCATGCACCGTCCAGGGCAATAAACACATGGAGTGGTCCAGGCGGTTGGGGGGCATATCCCCTTCAAACTTCATAAGGACCCATCTGCTTTTGTCTGCAAACATAATGGATAACATTGGAGGTTTAAACTTCTCAACCACAGTTTTAAATGTAATACAACTTTCTGCGTATGATGTGATAAGGTACAAATATTCAATGACAAGATTAATGAAAATTCTATTACCAGTGTTGAATCTATACATGGAGTTGGTCGCTCCTTCTGCTGTCAATCCCCCAAAGATATAGATGTTCTTTCCCAAAGCCACAGCTGAGTGGGCTGCTACTCCTGGTGGGATATCTCCTTTGACTTGCACCTTCTCCCACTTCATGATCTCTTTGAACAGTAGACACTTTGTTTTATTTTTTTAATCAAACAAACATGATATTCCCAAGTTTTGAGGCTCTTTATTTTAATCTTGTATTATCATTTAGAGGCTGGGGGGAAATTAAGATAAAAGTGATCCCATATGCAGGTATTGCTGTCTACGTCATGAAACAGACTGAAATGAAAACGGATGTCCTTATATGACCTACAAAAGCAAACAACTCTGATTGTTTCTATACTTTGTCTTTTGAACGCCTGTAACTATTGCAGCGGGGTAGGTGTACCAGGTGATTTACAGCTCGCTGCAAAGAAATTTCCATGGAAAATATTCACAATCAGTGATACGTTTGACTGTTTGAAGAAAGTAGCATGAGATTTTTTGTTAAAAACAATTTTTATACATGTACAGGAAAAAATCAGCAGTGAAATAAGATGTACTGTTTTGTCCACAGAGAGCGCCAAAATTGACATAAACCGAAATTACTAACAGGATCTTTCACAAACAAATAAAAAAAAAGAAAAATTGAGAATTGAAATAGAAACCAAACATCAAGTTAAATGGAAAGACGCTGTATGTCCAGCATTATTATAAACAAAAATTACATTAATAGAGTTATTTATATACCTGAAAGATTACAAACTTGTCTGAAGGAGGGCAGAGAGACTTTAGTTTTTCACTACATCAGATAATTCCAAAGTAACATACACAGTATATTAGCACCTCTTCTTCATGTGAATTGGAATTAGTCAGGGAAACCATCTGAAAATAAGAGAGTACTGGATTCATTTGAATTGGGATTTACCTGTTAGCTGTACATTCTGGATACAATTGCGGTTGCCGCTCTGCTGTGCCCCTCCAAACACCCACAGGCTCTGAGGACAGCTTTCTGGGACAAAGCAGCAATGTTCATACCGCGAGTCCAAACCCTCCCACTCTGGGATGTCCCACTCATGATTATCTGGGGGAGTCAGAGAGAGGAAAAATACCCCAAAAAATGTCTAACAATATAGAAGACATGGGAACACAGATGACACTTCAAAGTAAACAACAATGATAAACACCTTTTAGCAATATGGTTTTTCACAATCAAAGTCAGTCAAAATTTTTGAAATTGCTTGTAACTGCAGACATAATATCTCTGCACAGTCTCTTTCAATTACCTAGATCAGTGGTTCTCAAACTATGGTATGGGCTCCCTGTGGTGGTACGCAAAGAAATCTCCACAATATAAAAAACAAACCCGATCAGCATAAAACCACAATTTTTGTATCTTGTATCTATTGGGTTGTATTTATATCAAATGTGTTTTCCCCTCTAAATTAATCTAGTTTTTGCAACAAACAACTTTAATCTGCTCAATTTATGCTCACGCACACACATAAACAACAACAGGAGTACGCCTCGCGTTTTGAAAAGTTCCACTCGATATTCCGTTATAGTTCAGTACTGAAACAACAGCAAACAGCTGTAGGCCTACATTCACAGATATTCTGTGAATGTAGGCCTACAGTAACAGATATATGAACAGATATATTATATTCTGTGAATGTAGGCCTACATTAACAGATATATTAACAGATATATTATATTATGTGAATGTAGGCCTACAGTAACAGATATATTAACAGATATATTATATTCTGTGAATGTAGGCCTACAGTAACAGATATATTAACAGATATATTATATTATGTGAATGTAGGCCTACAGTAACAGATATATTAACAGATATATTATATTCTGTGAATGTAGGCCTACAGTAACAGATATATTAACAGATATATTATATTTTGTGAATGTAGGCCTACAGTAATAGATTAATGTATGTATTTCCAAACAGGTTGTTGGTCTAAAGTTGTCATTTTTATTTTTCTGCACTTTTGTGTGTGCAAGTTCTAGCGCTAACCATTAGTAGGCCTACAGTGTGCCTGCCAGTAGACAATAATAAATAATATTCTTTTTTTATGAATTAATTTGCCTCTTGCATTAAAAATACGTGTTGAAATCGGCCTACAGTGTATTTCAACGTCTAACTAAGCATTACTAGTCTTAAATAGGAAGATTAAATATGGAAGATTGAATGTAAATGTGCAAAAACAGAGTCGTAGATGGACAGTATTGACATAAGTTAAAGTGCATGAGTGTAGACATATTATAAGCAGAAACTATTCAATATAACCGCGAGTAGACAGACAAATGAAGTGAACATGAGTGCAGGGATAATTTGTAAATTTAACAAAATTGAACAACCTTAATACAAACGTGTACAAATGTAAACATTGTAGCCTGTTTTCAATTTGCGGAGTTAATATGACATTAATGATAACAACTTTGGCATCCATATGTGCACTTTTGTCTCTTATCAAGTTCACTCACATTTAATTAGCCTATAACCTCTATTAGCCTAACCTATAGTCTGTAACCTATAGCCTGTAACCTCAGGTGCAATAAGAGATAATAAGTGCAATAAGAAAACTTATTTATATTTTCATTTCATTGTACAGTGTTCCCCTTGTTATTTTATTTTGTATTATATCTTTGCTTTAATACAGTGTATAACTTCTGTAGTTTATTTTAAATCACTTAGCTGTTACTACAACTTTTTTACTTTTACATTTTTTATACTTTTCTACTCTTTTTTTTCTTCTTACAATGCTAATCTATCTTATATATAATTTTAACTTTTTTTTTGTAGAAGCTGACTCAGGGAGAAACGCACAAGAATTCCAACATACCTGTACTGTCCTGTACCTGTGCAAATGGCACTAAACATCTATTCTATTCTATTCTATTCTATAAGCCTCCATGAAAATCCAGAGTAATAATAAATGTAAATAGAAATACACTAACTCAATTAAACCACTTTACGTGGTAGGCCTAATCAAAATGATAATAACACAGCAATACTTAGCCTATTACTGTTTGTAAAAGAAGATAAGATAAGATAAAACTTATTTGATCCCCCATTATGGGGACATTTTTTTGTTACAACAAAATGTTGATTCAAAAAACAGGAATAATAATAATAATTTATTTGCAGATACTGGTATCAATCCGGCCTAACATATTTCAATAAAGTAATAGTTTTTAATCCAGTATTTACTCAACCAAGGCTATCAATTGATATTTTGGTTTCTAACTGAGATATTCTAAGTGTCTTCAATATCCTTGCACATAAATAATTATCCTAATTGGGTTAATCCAACTTGGGAAATAAAAAGACAAAAAGGAAAAAGCAGCATATTGTAAATTATGAATAATTTCTACATGAATAATTGTATTTTTTTACTGGATTAGCTGTTATGTTTTTTGGTATATGATGTTTGACACTCCCTCCAGCATTCATCTTGTTCCGTCTGTTTTCAAGATATAGGGCAAAATTAGTAGAAAAGCCACAAAATGAGTGTGAACAGTTTCAGGAATTTGCTACAAATGATTAATTAACTATATTGGTGTTACCCATTGAAACAATATAGTAGAATAACGTATTTTAATCAGGGTAGAGCAGCAGTGTGCAACGTTGCATCAGTGCTCTTTAAGGACACATCGAGTTTGCTGACTTTTCTACTTTCTGTAACTCTTTATGTGGTTATTCACCAGAAGTGTTTTTGTTGTTTGAATGTGCTCCTTTTTCTACAGTTTGAACCCCTTAAAACAACCCATTAATGAACACATGATTGAATGAAGAAATAATAAAAGAGAAAGAAAGAAAAAAAGAAAGTAGATCAGTGATACTATTAAACAATACAAATTCACAAATTCCTGAAACAAGCTGATTTGTTTTTGATCCTCACCCCAGTGGCAGATTGATTCCTGCTATAAAAGTGTTTTTCACTCTGTTTCTTGTATTTTTTTACACCATACATTGGTTTTACAACAGAGTAGACTGTGTGTTTGTTGGAAAACCATAGAGCGTCATGATTAAAACAAACACAATTCACATCCGATACAGAATGTTTGTGACAATACTTAATACTTCTGCTGAGACAAGTCTAAATATTCAAAAGGGTTAGCTATTGCAACCAGTTACCTAATCTTGACCTACTTGGACTTCTGTCATAAGTGACTGTGGGTCATAGTAGAATAGAGTGTGATTTTTTTGTCTGTGCTCCTCGACCTGCAGATGTGTATATTGTACAAAATAATTAAGTGCATTTGTAATTTAAGCTGTTGTGAGCCTGTTATAAAGTCAAGGTTTAAAGTACTGCAGGTTTCTTGCATTTTAAGTGGGGATGTTGAGCCTTAATTGAACTTGTGTACATTATATGATGAAACGTCCAGACAATCTAACTCATCTGATGTAACAACCTTCACTTTAAGGTCACTGATTAGTCACATACATATTACACAGGGTTTGTACAATTGTACAAAAATGTTCACTGTTCCAACTGTGTTCACGAATTCGCCTGACAGCCAATCAGCAGCGGCAACAAAGCGGCCCAGTATCGGTGACGTTGCCAAGACGCGAGAGTGCGCAAATCAGCGTCGGCCAGCGTGCCGCGGGGAACCAATCGGCGCGTTCCAACGAGCAGCCGCTCAGCCAATCGCGGGCCTCTCCGATTGGGGAAGAAGTGACGGCTTATATATGGAAGAGAGCGCGGTTCATTCAACATCACTTCACAGACGGGGAAAAAAACACGTAAGAGACAGAACAAGACGGACACGCTTTGGCGTTGAGAGGCTGGTCCTATCCGAGACGACGTGAAGGCCGTTAATTAATTGACGACATTGTTATTCAGGTACGTGGAAACATTTCTTTGAATACGATAATGTGACGACGTTGTATTTTTTGTTGTGAAACAATTTTCATTCTGACCAAGCTAGCTGAGGTAATAATAATAATAATAATAATAACAATAATAATAATAATAATAATAATAACTTTATTTATATAGTACCTTTTAAAAACACAGGTTTACAAAGTGCTTTGACAAACAGCAAGAACAAAGCAAACTAAACCAAACACAGAAAAACATTAACAACAGTAAGAATATAACAGATGCAAAATACCAAAAATAATTAAATACAATTCAACAGAAAAGAACCCAAAGTGCACGATACACACCCAGACATATATAACCCAACCATCATAAGAACCATCATAAGAACCATCATAAGAACCCAGGAACACAAGAACCCAACAACACGAGCTGAGACCAAGAGGACCAAAGATTTAAAAAGATGTAAGAAACTAAGAGATAAAAGCAAATAAAAAGCAATGAGAAGGTAAGCGTAGTAAAAGAAATAAAAACAAGTGGTTAAAGGATCAAAAAACCCAAAACTATAATATTAATAAAAATAAAAATTAACTATAAATACGAAACATAAATAGACAAAGTAAGTAAGATCAGAAATTACCAAGTTAAAACACAAGAGGAGTTAAGATATGAGCATAAATACGAGATAAGACCATAAATAAAAGACAGTAAGAAGTAGAAGAAGATAAAAATAGTAAAACCAGTAAGAGTCTGTAAAAGTATGTTTTAAGAAGGGATTTAAAAGAATTGAGGGAGTCTGCGAGTCTTATCTCCTCAGGGAGGTCGTTCCAAAGTCGAGGGGCCCTGACTGAAAAGGCCCGGTCACCTTTAGTTTTAAGTCTGGACTTTGGAACGACCAGGAGGGCCCCACCCGAGGATCTAAGACTGCGGGCTGGCTCATATGGTGTCAGTAACTCTGTTATATAGCTTGGAGCCAGCCCCGTCCGTGCTTTAAAAGTAATGAGTCAAATCTTAAAATCGATTCTAAAACGTACAGGAAGCCAGTGTAATGAAGCTAAAATTGGAGTGATGTGATGTCGTCTGTTACAACCAGTAAGAAGCCTAGCTGCTGCATTTTGGACCAGCTGGAGGCGAGACAGTGACTTATTTGTGATTCCGGAAAAGAGGGAGTTACAGTAGTCAAGTCGGGAGAAGATGAGGGCGTGGATGATCTTTTCAAGGTCTCGTTGGGTTAGGATTGTTTTAATTTTGGAGATGGTGCGTAGATGGAAGAAGCTTGATCGGACAACTGTTTTGATATGGGATTCAAAGGTGAGATTGCAATTGAATGTTATTCCTAGATTTCTGGCAGTGGGTTGGACATTGGTGAATAAGGGACCGAGGCTGCTCTTTGAGATATGAGTGGTGTTTGGCGGGTTGAATACTATGATTTCAGATTTAGAATTGTTCAGTTGGAGAAAGTTTTGCGCCATCCAGCAGTTGATATCGTTTAGGCAGTTTCTGACAGCAGCTAGGCTCCCAGGGTCCTCAGGTCTCAAAGGAAGGTATATCTGTGTGTCGTCTGCGTAGCAGTGAAAGGAGACATTGTGGCGTTCAATTATTTGGCCAAGAGGCAGCATATAAATGGAGAATAACGATAGTGACGATAGTGATATATAGTAGTGACGATAGTGATATATTTTACCAAACTTACTTCTTTTTTTTAATGCATATAGTTAAACAATGTGATAATAATGACAAAGTAGCTGGCCCTTGTGATTAGATATGTTGCCTTGCATGTCTGCTAAGCACGCCAACGTGGTTAAGCTAGGTGCCGGTGGATGGGGAGGGGGGAGGGGGGGGGAAGTAGCCAGGGGTGTTTACAGTGAAAAAGAGGCGGTGTTGCTCCACCCAGTTGACCCCATGTTCTTTTTAAGACTTTGACATTTTGTGATTTCTTTGGCTAAAAAAAAAAACCACGCTTCTCTCACACAATGACTCCAAATCCAATGAAAATGACACGCCATCATTGTTTGACACTAGCTTTGTGAAATGGTAGACAGCTAAGGTAAAGCCACATTGTTCTAATGATTTGTTTCTTTCTGTAGATTTTTTTTTTCACATACTGGAGTATAAACAAGCCAAGATGAAGCTGCTGTGGGTTGTAATGTTGGTGGCCGGCACCGTGTTCGCCGACGACGACGACAAGAAGGACAGCGTGGGGACTGTGGTTGGAATCGACCTCGGGACCACCTACTCATGGTAAATAGAGACAAAGTGACAGCTGTCTTGATTGTTTTACACGCAACCTTTAAATGTGGATAACACTAATCATTTCTTAATTGTTTTTTTTTTTTTCCTTTTTAGTGTCGGAGTGTTCAAGAATGGGCGTGTGGAGATCATCGCCAATGACCAGGGTAACCGCATCACTCCATCGTACGTGGCCTTCACCAGCGAGGGTGAGCGTCTGATTGGCGACGCTGCCAAGAACCAGCTGACGTCTAACCCTGAGAACACCGTCTTCGATGCCAAGAGGTTGATTGGGCACACTTGGGGAGACTCGACTTTGCAGCAGGACATCAAGTACCTGCCGTTCAAAGTAAGTTTCCGCACTTCTTGACGTTACTGTTAAGAGTCTTAAGGTCCTTTTTTGGTATCGTTTGAGCTTCATTCTCTGTTTGTAACATTGATTCATGTTCCTTTTTAGGTAACTGAGAAGAAGAGCAAGCCCCATATTCAGGTAGACATTGGTGGTGGCACGATGAAGACATTTGCTCCTGAGGAGATCTCTGCCATGGTGCTGACTAAAATGAAGGAGACTGCTGAGGCTTATTTGGGCAAGAAGGTACAAACACATGAAAAAAATACATTTAAAATATGTACCTCATCAAAATGATGTTCAATCAAAGCTAATGAGTTTATCCTTTTTGTCAGGTTACACATGCTGTGGTCACTGTCTCTGCCTATTTCAATGACGCCCAGCGTCAGGCCACTAAGGATGCTGCAACCATCGCTGGTCTGAATGTCATGAGAATCATCAATGAGCCGTAAGTTTTGAATGAAAATGATGTTTGTTGTTGTGTTTGCAAAATATTTCCCTTCATTTTTGTATTAACGTATCTTCCTTTTTTTTTTTTTTAGAACTGCTGCCGCCATTGCTTACGGTCTTGACAAGAGAGACGGCGAGAAGAAAATTCTCGTTTTCGATCTTGGCGGTGGCACCTTCGACGTCTCCCTGCTGACCATCTACAACGGTGTGTCTGGGGTGTTGGCAACCAGTGGTGACGCTCATCTTGGAGGTGAGGACTTCGACCAGCGCGTCATGGAGCACTTCATCAAGCTGTACAAGAAGAAGACCGGCAAAGATGTGCGCAAAGACAACAGGGCAGTGCAGAAGCTGCGTCGTGAGGTCGAGAAGGCAAAGAGGGCGCTGTCCGCTCAGCACCAGGCCCGCATTGAGATCGAGTCCTTCTTTGAGGGAGAGGACTTCTCTGAGACCCTGACCCGTGCCAAGTTTGAAGAGCTCAACATGGTAAATAATTGAACCAACATTTTGGTTATAGAAAAACTGTAACTCTAGTATAATGTTACCCTCTTGTTTATGAAACATGATTTACTAACAGTTGAACCTTTTTTCTTTCTACAGGACCTGTTCCGTTCCACCATGAAGCCTGTGCAGAAAGTACTGGAAGACTCTGGCCTGAAGAAGCCTGACATTGATGAGATTGTCTTGGTTGGAGGCTCCACCCGTATCCCCAAAATCCAGCAGCTGGTGAAGGAGTTCTTCAATGGCAAAGAGCCCTGCAGAGGCATCAACCCTGATGAGGCCGTGGCATACGGAGCTGCTGTGCAGGCTGGAGTGCTTTCTGGAGACAAGGACACTGGTAGGTTATCATCGTCTCACATCATTTAATTTAATTCTAATTCGCTGAACTAGCTTTTATATTGTGTACTAATAATGTTCCTATCTTACAGCAGATATTCTTCTTGTGGACGTGTGCCCCCTGACTCTTGGTACTGAGACTGATGGAGGAGTGATGACTAAACTGATCCCCAGGAACACTGTGGTGCCTACAAAGAAATCCCAGATCTTCTCTACAGCTTCTGATAACCAGCCCACTGTCACCATTAAGGTTTATGAAGGTAAGAATTGTGCATACCCAACATGAAGAAAAAAAAGTTTAAAAATAGCTGGTTTTTTTTTTGGTATGCAGAAAAAAAAAATGGAATTTTGCAAAAGTTTATTCATTGATTCTGTCTCTAGGTGAGCATCCTCTCACAAAAGACAACCATCTGCTGGGCACATTCGATCTGACTGGCATCCCTCCCGCCCCTCGTGGTGTGCCACAGATTGAGGTCACCATCGAGATCGATGTCAACGGTATCCGGCGTGTCACAGCCAAGGACAAAAATGCAGGCAACAAGAACAAGATCACCATCACAAACGACCAGAACCACCTGACGCCAGAGGACATCGAGCGCATGGTGAACGATGCAGAGCGCTTCGCCGATGACGACAAGAAGCTGAAGGAGAGGATCGAAGCCCGCAATGAGCTGGAGAGCTACGCTTACTCTCTGAAGAACCAGATCGGAGACAAGGAAAAGCTCGGCGGAAAGCTGTCGGATGAGGACAAAGAAATCATTGAGAAGGCAGTAGAGGAGAAGATTGAGTGGATGGAGTCACACCTGGAGGCTGAGCTGGAAGACTTCCAGGCTAAGAAGAAGGAGCTTGAGGAAGTGGTACAACCAATTATCAGCAAGCTTTACGGCAGTGCAGGAGGACCACCACCAGAGGGCGCAGAAGCCGAGCAAGACGAGAAGGATGAGTTGTAGGCAAGTTTGCCATCAACTGTTTTGTCGCCCCTTTCCTCTCTGTTAGTGGCACTTAGATGTACATAATGAACTGATGAGACTCAAATCGTGAGAGGAACGGTTGGGAAGGGGTGGCCATAACAAGCAACCCTACTAAATCCTCTGAAAGACTTTAAAAAAAAAAACAAGTTTCAGTGTGTGAGAGGTGTTCTCTTCGCTGGAAGGCGGAGATATTCGTCAGCCTGGATATGAGGCTTGCTGCTGCTGTTCTCAGGCAGTCCTGTTGGGGTGATGTTGTGGGGAGGGACTTAGTGGGTGGGTTGGGGCAGGTGTTAGGGGGCAAGAGCTCCAAACTTGGAAACCCGCCATTTCAGTATTCATAGAATTAAAAAATGTATCTTGGGTTTGTTGATTTAATCAAGACAGAAGAGTTCTTAAAAACGATTTATTTAAACTTTAGTGAGTATTACATCATCATGAAACCACAGTCACAACACAGTCATTATGAATGACACCCTGGGTATCCATCCCTCCAAATACAAAGGCCAAATGTATTGTCTCTGAGGCTGTTGGGCAGTCGGCCTGCTCCTTATCTCCATTCCCCTCAGCATGCACTGTCCAGGGCAATAAACACATGGAGTGGTCCAGGCGGTTGGGGGGCATATCCCCTTCAAACTTCATAAGGACCCATCTGCTTTTGTCTGCAAACATAATGGATAACAATGGAGGTTTAAACTTCTCAACCACAGTTTTACGACAATTAAAGACAATTTACAACGATTAAAGTGTGGCCAGCGGGGACAGACTCTGTATTTCAGGACAAGTTCCATCACACAGGCTGGAGTATGTTTGCTTCTCAGGCTACCTTGGGCTCTCACACAGACATTGACACCTACACTTCTTCTGTGCTGGATTATATCAACACCACCATCGACAGTGTTACAACATGGAAGCAGATCACCACGTACCCAAATCAGAAGCCATGGATGAACAAGGAGGTGTGTCTCCTGCTGAAGGCCCGCAACACCGCCTTCAGATCAGATGATGCAATGGCCTACAGCGTATCCAGGGCAAACCTGAGGAGGGGCATCATCAAGGCCAAGCACTGCTACAAGCTGAAGGTTGAGGAACACTTCTCCAACTCCGACCCCAGATGCATGTGGCAGGGCATCCAGGCCATCAGTGACTATAAACCCAGAAACTCCACCCCGATAACCACAGATGTCTCCTTCCTGAACGAGCCAAATCACTTTTATGCTCGTTTCGATGGAGACAACAAAGAGACGCAGACCACGACCAGACCTCCTGCAGACAACCAGCCCCTCTCACTCACCTCCACAGACGTCCACGCTGCACTGAGCCGGATCAACGCTCGAAAGGCTGCTGGTCCAGACGGCACCCCCGGGCGCGTGCTTAGAGCATGTGCGGAGCAGCTCACTGGGGTTTTTACGGACATCTTCAACCTGTCCCTCGCCCAAGCAGCTGTGTCAGCATGCTTCAAAGCCACCTCCATTGTCCCAGTGCCGAAACACTCCAGCCCGACAGGCCTGAACGACTACCGCCCTGTAGCACTCACACCCATCATAATGAAGTGCTTTGAGCGACTGGTCCTAGCACACCTGAAAAACTGCCTCCCACCCACACTGGACCCATTCCAGTTTGCCTACCGCAGCAACAGGAGTACAGAGGATGCAGTCTCCACTGCGCTGCACTCTGTGCTCACTCATCTGGACAATAACAACACATACGCACGAATGCTGTTTGTTGATTTTAGCTCAGCATTCAACTCTGTCATCCCCTCCAAGTTAAACACTAAACTCGGAGGCCTGGGCTTCAACACCTCCCTCCGTCACTGGATAATGGACTTTCTGACCAACAGACCCCAGTATGTTAGGTCAGGACACACCTGCTCCACCACCATCACACTCAACACAGGCGTACCACAGGGCTGTGTGCTGAGCCCATTCCTCTACTCCCTCTTCACTCACGACTGCAGACCTGTACATGGATCCAACACCATCATCAAGTTTGCGGACGATACAGCGGTGATTGGCCTCATCAGCAACAACGATGACACGGCCTACAGGGAGGAGGTACAGCATCTGGCCGCCTGGTGTGCTGACAACAACCTGCTCCTCAACACCAGCAAGACGAAGGAGATCATCGTAGACTTCAGGAGAGAAAGAGGAAGCACGCACAACCCCATTCACATCAACGGGATGGCTGTTGAACGTGTCTCCAGCTTCAAGTTCCTGGGGACCCACATCACAGAGGACCTCTCCTGGTCCACTAACACCTCCAGTCTGGTTAAGAAGGCTCATCAACGCCTCTTTTTCCTGAGGACACTGAAGAGACACCACCTGTCTTCAGCTGTACTGATGAACTTCTACCGCTGTGTGATCGAGAGCATCCTGACCAGCAGTGTCTCAGTCTGGTACGGAAACTGCTCTGTCGCAGACCGTAAGGCGCTACAGCGGGTGGTAAAAACCGCCCAGCGCATCACAAGGTGTCCACTTCCTGCCATTGAGGATGTCCAAAGAACACGCTGTCTGCGGCGAGCTCATGGCATCCTTAAAGACTCCTCCCACCCTGCCCACAGACTGTTTACCCTCCTGCCCTCCGGCAGGCGCTTCAGAAGCCTCCGGACCAGAACCAGCAGACTGAGGAACAGCTTTTTCCCCAGAGCTGTTTCTCTACTGAACTCTACCCCCCGAACTCTGAACTCTGTCTCTCTCTCTCCCCCCCCCCCCTTTCCCCTGCATATCACCTCACACCCATCATCCCCCCACCACTCCTCCTGGTCACACACACACATCTCTCAACCTGTATTATTGTATTATAGTATGTTCATATTATGTCCATATTCTTTATATTATCTGTAAACTAGTATAGCATGCTCACTGCACCTTAATCTGTATATTATTAGTATAGCATGCTCACTGCACCTTAATCTGTATATTATAATCCTAAGAATACACTTATTTTGTAGCATCACTTATTTATAGCATTTATTTATATTTATTGCATCCCATTAATCCAGCCATCCAGAAATACCTAATAATTCACTTTTTTGTCTACATCTGTAAATTTTGTAATTACTGTACATAGCACAGACTCTTGCACTTTCTGCTTATTTGCACTTCTGGTGAGATGCCAAACCTCATTTCGTTACTCTATACTTGTATATGTGTAATGACAATAAAGTTGAATCTCATCTCATCTCATCTCTCATCTTTTAAATGTAATACAACTTTGTGTATGATGTGATAAGGTACAAATATTCAATGACAAGATTAATGAAAATTCTATTACCAGTGTTGAATCTATACATGGAGTTGGTCGCTCCTTCTGCTGTCATTCCCCCAAAGATATAGATGTTCTTTCCCAAAGCCACAGCTGAGTGGGCTGCTACTCCTGGTGGGATATCTCCTTTGACTTGCACCTTCTCCCACTTCATGATCTCTTTGAACAGTAGACACTTTGTTTTATTTTTTTAATCAAACAAACATGACATTCCCAAGTTTTGAGGCTCTTTATTTTAATCTTGTATTATCATTTAGAAAACTTTGAAAATAGATTTTATTTTTTTAAATCACACACAAAACGTATTACACTTCAGGAGTGATCAGTCTTACTTGTATCGAGAGAGAACACGTCATTGTGGAATTTGTCCCCGGCCATGCCCCCATGGATGTAGATCTTTGAACCTGCTGCTACGATAACATGGCCATGTTTGTCTGGCGGCTGTCTGCCTTGTGTTTCCGGTTGGGACCAGGCGGAAGAGGCTGGGGGGAAATTAAGATAAAAGTGATCTCATATTCCCGTATTGCTGTCTACGTCATGAAACAGACTGAAATGAAAACGGATGTCCTTATATGACCTACAAAAGAAAACAACTCTGATTGTTTCTATACTTTGTCTTTTGAACGCCTGTAACTATTGCAGCGGGGTAGGTGTACCAGGTGATTTACAGCTCGCTGCAAAGGAATTTCCATGGAAAATATTCACAATCAGTGATACGTTTGACTGTTTGAAGAAAGTAGCATGAGATTTTTTGTTAAAAACAATTTTTATACATGTACAGGAAAAAATGAGCAGTGAAATAAGATGTACTGTTTTGTCCACAGAGAGCGCCAAAATTGACATAAACCGAAATTACTAACAGGATCTTTCACAAACAAATAAAAAAAAAGAAAAATTGAGAATTGAAATAGAAACCAAACATCAAGTTAAATGGAAAGACGCTGTATGTCCAGCATTATTATAAACAAAAATTACATTAATAGAGTTATTTATATACCTGAAAGATTACAAACTTGTCTGAAGGAGGGCAGAGAGACTTTAGTTTTTCACTACATCAGATAATTCCAAAGTAACATACACAGTATATTAGCACCTCTTCTTCATGTGAATTGGAATTAGTCAGGGAAACCATCTGAAAATAAGAGAGTACTGGATTCATTTGAATTGGGATTTACCTGTTAGCTGTACATTCTGGATACAATTGCGGTTGCCGCTCTGCTGTGCCCCTCCAAACACCCACAGGCTCTGAGGACAACTTTCTGGGACAAAGCAGCAGTGTTCATACCGCGAGTCCAAACCCTCCCACTCTGGGATGTCCCACTCATGATTATCTGGGGGAGTCAGAGAGAGGAAAAATACCCCAAAAAATGTCTAACAATATAGAAGACATGGGAACACAGATGACACTTCAAAGTAAACAACAATGATAAACACCTTTTAGCAATATGGTTTTTCACAATCAAAGTCAGTCAAAATTTTTGAAATTGCTTGTAACTGCAGACATAATATCTCTGCACAGTCTCTTTCAATTACCTAGATCAGTGGTTCTCAAACTATGGTATGGGCTCCCTGTGGTGGTACGCAAAGAAATCTCCACAATATAAAAAACAAACCCGATCAGCATAAAACCACAATTTTTGTATCTTGTATCTATTGGGTTGTATTTATATCAAATGTGTTTTCCCCTCTAAATTAATCTAGTTTTTGCAACAAACAACTTTAATCTGCTCAATTTATGCTCACGCACACACATAAACAACAACAGGAGTACGCCTCGCGTTTTGAAAAGTTCCACTCGATATTCCGTTATAGTTCAGTACTGAAACAACAGCAAACAGCTGTAGGCCTACATTAACAGATATATTAACAGATATATTATATTCTGTGAATGTAGGCCTACAGTAACAGATTAATGTATGTATTTCCAAACAGGTTGTTGGTCTAAAGTTGTCATTTTAATTTTTCTGCACTTTTGTGTGTAAGATTAAATGTAAATGTGCAAAAACAGAGTTGTAAATGGACAGTATTGACATAAGTTAAAGTGCATGAGTGTAGACATATTATAAGCAGGAACTATTCAATATAACGGCGAGTAGACAGACAAATGAAGTGAACATGAGTGCAGGGATAATTTGTAAATTTAACAAAATTGAACAACCTTAATACAAACGTGTACAAATGTAAACATTGTAGCCTGTTTTCAATTTGCGGAGTTAATATGACATTAATGATAACAACTTTGGCATCCATATGTGCACTTTTGTCTCTTATCAAGTTCACTCACATTTAATTAGCCTATAACCTCTATTAGCCTAACCTATAGTCTGTAACCTATAGCCTGTAACCTCAGGTGCAATAAGAGATAATAAGTGCAATAAGAAAACTTCCAGACAATCTAACTCATCTGATGTAACCTCAGGTGCAATAAGAGATAATAAGTGCAATAAGAAAACTTCCAGACAATCTAACTCATCTGATGTAACAGCCTTCACTTTAAGGTCACTGATTAGTCACATGCGTATTACACAGTAATCGGTTACCCAGTATCGGTGACGTTGCCAAGACGCGGGAGTGCCAGCGTGTCGCGGGGCATTCCAACGAGCAGCCGCTCAGCCAATCGCGGGCCTCTCCGATTGGGGAAGAAGTGACGGCTTATATATGGAAGAGAACGCGGTTCATTCAACATCACTTCACAGACGGGGAAAGAAACACTAAGAGACAGAAGAAGACGGACACGCTTTGGCGTTGAGAGGCTGGTCCTATCCGAGACGACGTGAAGGCCGTTAATTAATTGACGACATTGTTATTCAGGTACGTGGAAACATTTCTTTGAATACGATAATGTGACGACGTTGTATTTTTTCACGTTGTGAAACAATTTTCATTCTGACCAAGCAAGCTGAGGTAATAATGATAATAATAATAATAATAATAATAATAATAATAATAACTTTATTTATATAGCACCTTTTAAAAACACAGGTTTACAAAGTGCTTTGACAAACAGCAAGAACAAAGCAAACTAAACCAAACACAGAAAAACATTAACAACAGTAAGAATATAACAGATGCAAAATACCAAAAATAATTAAATACAATTCAACAGAAAAGAACCCAAAGTGCATGATACACAACCAGACATATATAACCCAACCATCATAAGAACCATCACAGGAACCATCATAAGAACCCAGGAACACAAGAACCCAACAACACGAGCTGAGACCAAGAGGACCAAAGATTTAAAAAGATGTAAGAAACTAAGAGATAAAAGCAAATAAAAAGCAATGAGAAGTTAAGCGTAGTAAAAGAAATAAAAACAAGTGGTTAAAGGATCAAAAAACCCAAAACTATAATATTAATAAAAATAAAAATTAACTATAAATACAAAACATAAATAGACAAAGTAAGTAAGATAAGAAATTACCAAGTTAAAACACAAGAGGAGATTAAGATATGAGCATAAATACGAGATAAGACCATAAATAAAAGACAGTAAGAAGTAGAAGAAGATAAAAATAGTAAAACCAGTAAGAGAAGACATTAAGAAGACGACATCACATAAAAGCAAGTCTGTAAAAGTATGTTTTAAGAAGGGATTTAAAAGAATTGAGGGAATCTGCAAGTCTTATCTCCTCAGGGAGGTCGTTCCAAAGTCCAGGGGCCCTGACTGAAAAGGCCCGGTCACCTTTAGTTTTAAGTCTGGACTTTGGAACGACCAGGAGGCTCCCACCCGAGGATCTAAGACTGCGGGCTGGCTCATATGGTGTCAGTAACTCTGTTATATAGCTTGGAGCCAGCCCCGTCCGTGCTTTAAAAGTAATGAGTAAAATCTTAAAATCGATTCTAAAACGTACAGGAAGCCAGTGTAATGAAGCTAAAATTGGAGTGATGTGATGTCGTCTGTTACAACCAGTAAGAAGCCTAGCTGCTGCATTTTGGACCAGCTGGAGGCGAGACAGTGACTTATTTGTGATTCCGGAAAAGAGGGAGTTACAGTAGTCAAGTCGGGAGAAGATGAGGGCGTGGATGATCTTTTCAAGGTCTCGTTGGGTTAGGATTGTTTTAATTTTGGAGATGGTGCGTAGATGGAAGAAGCTTGATCGGACAACTGTTTTGATATGGGATTCAAAGGTGAGATTGCAATCGAATGTTATTCCTAGATTTCTGGCGGTGGGTTGGACATTGGTGAATAAGGGACCGAGGCTGCTCTTTGAGATATGAGTGGTGTTTGGCGGGTTGAATACTATGATTTCAGATTTAGAATTGTTCAGTTGGAGAAAGTTTTGCGCCATCCAGCAGTTGATATCGTTTAGGCAGTTTCTGACAGCAGCTAGGCTCCTAGGGTCCTCAGGTCTCAAAGGAAGGTATATCTGTGTGTCGTCTGCGTAGCAGTGAAAGGAGACATTGTGGCGTTCAATTATCTGGCCAAGAGGCAGCATATAAATGGAGAATAATGATAGTGACGATAGTGATATATAGTAGTGACGATAGTGATATATTTTACCAAACTTACTTCTTTTTTTTTAATGCATATAGTTAAACAATGTGATAATAATGACAAAGTAGCTGGCCCTTGTGATTAGATATGTTACCTTGCATGTCTGCTAAGCACGCCAACGTGGTTAAGCTAGGTACCGGCGGATGGGGAGGGGGGAAGGGGGGGGGGAAGTAGCCAGGGGTGTTAACAGTGAAAAAGAGGCGGTGTTGCTCCACCCAGTTGACCCCATGTTCTTTTTAAGACTTTGACATTTTGTGATTTCTTTGGCTAAAAAAAAAAACCACGCTTCTCTCACACAATGACTCCAAATCCCAGAAAATGACACGCCATCATTGTTTGACACTAGCTTTGTGAAATGGTAGACAGCTAAGGTAAAGCCACATTGTTCTAATGATTTGTTTCTTTCTGTAGATTTTTTTTTTCACATACTGGAGTATAAGCAAGCCAAGATGAAGCTGCTGTGGGTTGTAATGTTGGTGGCCGGCACCGTGTTCGCCGACGACGACGACAAGAAGGACAGCGTGGGGACTGTGGTTGGAATCGACCTCGGGACCACCTACTCATGGTAAATAGAGACAAAGTGACAGCTGTCTTGATTGTTTTACACGCAACTTTTAAATGTGGATAACACTAATCATTTCTTAATTGTTTTTTTTTTTTTTTCCTTTTTAGTGTCGGAGTGTTCAAGAATGGGCGTGTGGAGATCATCGCCAATGACCAGGGTAACCGCATCACTCCATCGTACATGGCCTTCACCAGCGAGGGTGAGCGTCTGATTGGCGACGCTGCCAAGAACCAGCTGACGTCTAACCCTGAGAACACCGTCTTCGATGCCAAGAGGTTGATTGGGCACACTTGGGGAGACTCGACTTTGCAGCAGGACATCAAGTACCTGCCGTTCAAAGTAAGTTTCCGCACTTCTTGACGTTACTGTTAAGAGTCTTAAGGTCATTTTTTGGTATCGTTTGAGCTTCATTCTCTGTTTGTAACATTGATTCATGTTCCTTTTTAGGTAACTGAGAAGAAGAGCAAGCCCCATATTCAGGTAGACATTGGTGGTGGCACAATGAAGACATTTGCTCCTGAGGAGATCTCTGCCATGGTGCTGACTAAAATGAAGGAGACTGCTGAGGCTTATTTGGGCAAGAAGGTACAAACACATGAAAAAAATACATTTAAAATATGTACCTCATCAAAATGATGTTCAATCAAAGCTAATGAGTTTATCCTTTTTGTCAGGTTACACATGCTGTGGTCACTGTCTCTGCCTATTTCAATGACGCCCAGCGTCAGGCCACTAAGGATGCTGCAACCATCGCTGGTCTGAAGGTCATGAGAATCATCAATGAGCCGTAAGTTTTGAATGAAAATGATGTTTGTTGTTGTGTTTGTAAAATATTTCCCTTCATTTTTGTATTAACGTATCTTCCTTTTTTTTTTTTTTAGAACTGCTGCCGCCATTGCTTACGGTCTTGACAAGAGAGACGGCGAGAAGAAAATTCTCGTTTTCGATCTTGGCGGTGGCACCTTCGACGTCTCCCTGCTGACCATCGACAACGGTGTGTCTGAGGTGATGGCAACCAGTGGTGACGCTCATCTTGGAGGTGAGGACTTCGACCAGCGCGTCATGGAGCACTTCATCAAGCTGTACAAGAAGAAGACCGGCAAAGATGTGCACAAAGATAACAGGGCAGTGCAGAAGCTGCGTCGTGAGGTCGAGAAGGCAAAGAGGGCGCTGTCCGCTCAGCACCAGGCCCGCATTGAGATCGAGTCCTTCTTTGAGGGAGAGGACTTCTCTGAGACCCTGACCCGTGCCAAGTTTGAAGAGCTCAACATGGTAAATAATTGAACCAACATTTTGGTTATAGAAAAACTGTAACTCTAGTATAATGTTACCCTCTTGTTTATGAAACATGATTTACTAACAGTTGAACCTTTTTTCTTTCTACAGGACCTGTTCCGTTCCACCATGAAGCCTGTGCAGAAAGTACTGGAAGACTCTGGCCTGAAGAAGCCTGACATTGATGAGATTGTCTTGGTTGGAGGCTCCACCCGTATCCCCAAAATCCAGCAGCTGGTGAAGGAGTTCTTCAATGGCAAAGAGCCCTGCAGAGGCATCAACCCTGATGAGGCCGTGGCATACGGAGCTGCTGTGCAGGCTGGAGTGCTTTCTGGAGACAAGGACACTGGTAGGTTATCATCGTCTCACATCATTTAATTTAATTCTAATTCGCTGAACTAGCTTTTATATTGTGTACTAATAATGTTCCTATCTTACAGGAGATATTCTTCTTGTGGACGTGTGCCCCCTGACTCTTGGTATTGAGACTGTTGGAGGAGTGATGACTGAACTGTTCCCCAGGAACACTGTGGTGCCTAGAGAGAAATCCCAGATCTTCTCTACAGCTTCTGATAACCAGCCCACTGTCACCATTAAGGTTTATGAAGGTAAGAATTGTGCATACCCAACATGAAGAAAAAAAAGTTTAAAAATAGCTGTTTTTTTTTTTTGGTATGCAGAAAAAAAAATGGAATTTTGCAAAAGTTTATTCATTGATTCTGTCTCTAGGTGAGCGTCCTCTCACAAAAGACAACCATCTGCTGGGCACATTCGACCTGACTGGCATCCCTCCCGCCCCTCGTGGTGTGCCACAGATTGAGGTCACCTTCAAGGTCGATGTCAACGGTATCCTGCGTGTCACAGCCGAGGACAAAGGTACAGGCAACAAGAACAAGATCACCATCACAAACGACCAGAACCGCCTGACGCCAGAGGACATCGAGCGCATGGTGAACGATGCAGAGCGCTTCGCCGATGACGACAAGAAGCTGAAGGAGAGGATCGACGCCCGCAATGAGCTGGAGAGCTACGCTTACTCTCTGAAGAACCAGATCGGAGACAAGGAAAAGCTCGGCGGCAAGCTGTCGGATGAGGACAAAGAAATCATTGAGAAGGCACTAGAGGAGAAGATTGAGTGGATGGAGTCACACCAGGAGGCTGAGCGGGAAGACTTCCAGGCTAAGAAGAAGGAGCTTGAGGAAGTGGTACAACCAATTATCAGCAAGCTTTACGGCAGTGCAGGAGGACCACCACCAGAGGGCGCAGAAGCCGAGCAAGACGACTTCTTGCCTCTCTGTTAGTGGCACTTAGATGTACATAATGAACTGATGACACCCTGGGTATCCATCCTTCCAAATACAAAGGCCAAATGTATTGTCTCTGAGGCTGTTGGGCAGTCGGCCTGCTCCTTATCTCCATTCCCCTCAGCATGCACCGTCCAGGGCAATAAACACATGGAGTGGTCCAGGCGGTTGGGGGGCATATCCCCTTCAAACTTCATAAGGACCCATCTGCTTTTGTCTGCAAACATAATGGATAACATTGGAGGTTTAAACTTCTCAACCACAGTTTTACGACAATTGAAGACAATTTACAACGATTAAAGTGTGGCCAGCGGGGATAGACTCTGTATTTCAGGACAAGTTCCATCACACAGGCTGGAGTATGTTTGCTTCTCAGGCTACCTTGGGCTCTCACACAGACATTGACACCTACACTTCTTCTGTGCTGGATTATATCAACACCACCATCGACAGTGTTACAACATGGAAGCAGATCACCACGTACCCAAATCAGAAGCCATGGATGAACAAGGAGGTGCGTCTCCTGCTGAAGGCCCGCAACACCGCCTTCAGATCAGATGATGCAATGGCCTACAGCGTATCCAGGGCAAACCTGAGGAGGGGTATCATCAAGGCCAAGCACTGCTACAAGCTGAAGGTTGAGGAACACTTCTCCAACTCCGACCCCAGATGCATGTGGCAGGGCATCCAGGCCATCAGTGACTATAAACCCAGAAACTCCACCCCGATAACCACAGATGTCTCCTTCCTGAACGAGCTAAATCACTTTTATGCTCGTTTCGATAGAGACAACAGAGAGACGCAGACCACGACCAGACCTCCTGCAGACAACCAGCCCCTCTCACTCACCTCCACAGACGTCCACGCTGCACTGAGCCGGATCAACGCTCGAAAGGCTGCTGGTCCAGACGGCACCCCCGGGCGCGTGCTTAGAGCATGTGCGGAGCAGCTCACTGGGGTTTTTACGGACATCTTCAACCTGTCCCTCGCCCAAGCAGCTGTGTCAGCATGCTTCAAAGCCACCTCCATTGTCCCAGTGCCGAAACACTCCAGCCCGACAGGCCTGAACGACTACCGCCCTGTGGCACTCACACCCATCATAATGAAGTGCTTTGAGCGACTGGTCCTAGCACACCTGAAAAACTGCCTCCCACCCACACTGGACCCATTCCAGTTTGCCTACCGCAGCAACAGGAGTACAGAGGATGCAGTCTCCACTGCGCTGCACTCTGTGCTCGCTCATCTGGACAATAACAAAACATACGCACGAATGCTGTTTGTTGATTTTAGCTCAGCATTCAACTCTGTCATCCCCTCCAAGTTAAACACTAAACTCGGAGACCTGGGCTTCAACACCTCCCTCCGTCACTGGATAATGGACTTTCTGACCAACAGACCCCAGTATGTTAGGTCAGGACACACCTGCTCCACCACCATCACACTCAACACAGGCGTACCACAGGGCTGTGTGCTGAGCCCATTCCTCTACTCCCTCTTCACTCACGACTGCAGACCTGTACATGGATCCAACACCATCATCAAGTTTGCGGACGATACAGCGGTGATTGGCCTCATCAGCAACAACGATGACACGGCCTACAGGGAGGAGGCACAGCATCTGGCCGCCTGGTGTGCTGACAACAACCTGCTCCTCAACACCAGCAAGACGAAGGAGATCATCGTAGACTTCAGGAGAGAAAGAGGAAGCACGCACAACCCCATTCACATCAACGGGATGGCTGTTGAACGTGTCTCCAGCTTCAAGTTCCTGGGGACCCACATCACAGAGGACCTCTCCTGGTCCACTAACACCTCCAGTCTGGTTAAGAAGGCTCATCAACGCCTCTTTTTCCTGAGGACACTGAAGAGACACCACCTGTCTTCAGCTGTACTGATGAACTTCTACCGCTGTGTGATCGAGAGCATCCTGACCAGCAGTGTCTCAGTCTGGTACGGAAACTGCTCTGTCGCAGACCGTAAGGCGCTACAGCGGGTGGTAAAAACCGCCCAGCGCATCACAAGGTGTCCACTTCCTGCCATTGAGGATGTCCAAAGAACACGCTGTCTGCGGCGAGCTCATGGCATCCTTAAAGACTCCTCCCACCCTGCCCACAGACTGTTTACCCTCCTGCCCTCCGGCGCTTATAATGGCGCTTCAGAAGCCTCCGGACCAGAACCAGCAGACTGAGGAACAGCTTTTTCCCCAGAGCTGTTTCTCTACTGAACTCTACCCCCCGAACTCTGAACTCTGTCTCTCTCTCTCCCCCCCCCCACCCCTTTCCCCTGCATATCACCTCACACCCATCATCCCCCCACCACTCCTCCTGGTCACACACACACATCTCTCAACCTGTATTATTGTATTATAGTATGTTCATATTATGTCCATATTCTTTATATTATCTGTAAACTAGTATAGCATGCTCACTGCATCTTAATCTGTATATTATTAGTATAGCATGCTCACTGCACCTTAATCTGTATATTATAATCCTAAGAATACACTTATTTTGTAGCATCACTTATTTATAGCATTTATTTATATTTATTGCATCCCATTAATCCAGCCATCCAGAAATACCTAATAATTCACTTTTTTGTCTACATCTGTAAATTAAATGGAGTTGGTCGCTCCTTCTGCTGTCATTCCCCCAAAGATATAGATGTTCTTTCCCAAAGCCACAGCTGAGTGGGCTGCTACTCCTGGTGGGATATCTCCTTTGACTTGCACCTTCTCCCACTTCATGATCTCTTTGAACAGTAGACACTTTGTTTTATTTTTTTAATCAAACAAACATGACATTCCCAAGTTTTGAGGCTCTTTATTTTAATCTTGTATTATCATTTAGAAAACTTTGAAAATAGATTTTATTTTTTTAAATCACACACAAAACGTATTACACTTCAGGAGTAATCAGTCTTACTTGTATCGAGAGAGAACACGTCATTGTGGAATTTGTCCCCGGCCATGCCCCCATGGATGTAGATCTTTGAACCTGCTGCTACGATAACATGGCCATGTTTGTCTGGCGGCTGTCTGCCTTGTGTTTCTGGTTGGGACCAGGCGGAAGAGGCTGGGGGGTAATTAAGATAAAAGTGATCTCATATTCCCGTATTGCTGTCTGTGTCATGAAACAGACTGAAATGAAAACGAATGTCCTTATATGACCTACAAAAGCAAACAACTCTGATTGTTTCTATACTTGGTCTTTTGAACGCCTGTAACTATTGCAGCGGGGTAGGTGTACCAGGTGATTTACAGCTCGCTGCAAAGGAATTTCCATGGAAAATATTCACAATCAGTGATACGTTTGACTGTTTGAAGAAAGTAGCATGAGATTTTTTGTTAAAAACAATTTTTATACATGTACAGGAAAAAATGAGCAGTGAAATAAGATGTACTGTTTTGTCCACAGAGAGCGCCAAATTGACATAAACCGAAATTACTAACAGGATCTTTCACAAACAAATAAAAAAAAAGAAAAATTGAGAATTGAAATAGAAACCAAACATCAAGTTAAATGGAAAGACGCTGTATGTCCAGCATTATTATAAACAAAAATTACATTAATAGAGTTATTTATATACCTGAAAGATTACAAACATGTCTGAAGGAGGGCAGAGAGACTTTAGTTTTTCACTACATCAGATAATTCCAAAGTAACATACACAGTATATTAGCACCTCTTCTTCATGTGAATTGGAATTAGTCAGGGAAACCATCTGAAAATAAGAGAGTACTGGATTCATTTGAATTGGGATTTACCTGTTAGCTGTACATTCTGGATACAATTGCGGTTGCCGCTCTGCTGTGCCCCTCCAAACACCCACAGGCTCTGAGGACAGCTTTCTGGGACAAAGCAGCAGTGTTCATACCGCGAGTCCAAACCCTCCCACTCTGGGATGTCCCACTCATGATTATCTGGGGGAGTCAGAGAGAGGAAAAATACCCCAAAAAATGTCTAACAATATAGAAGACATGGGAACACAGATGACACTTCAAAGTAAACAACAATGATAAACACCTTTTAGCAATATGGTTTTTCACAATCAAAGTCAGTCAAAATTTTTGAAATTGCTTGTAACTGCAGACATAATATCTCTGCACAGTCTCTTTCAATTACCTAGATCAGTGGTTCTCAAACTATGGTATGGGCTCCCTGTGGTGGTACGCAAAGAAATCTCCACAATATAAAAAACAAACCCGATCAGCATAAAACCACAATTTTTGTATCTTGTATCTATTGGGTTGTATTTATATCAAATGTGTTTTCCCCTCTAAATTAATCTAGTTTTTGCAACAAACTACTTTAATCTGCTCAATTTATGCTCACGCACACACATAAACAACAACAGGAGTACGCCTCGCGTTTTGAAAAGTTCCACTCGAAATTCCGTTATAGTTCAGTACTGAAACAACAGCAAACAGCTGTAGGCCTACAGTAACAGATATATGAACATATATATTATATTCTGTGAATGTAGGCCTACAGTAACAGATATATGAACATATATATTATATTGTGAATGTAGGCCTACAGTAACAGATTTATTAACATATATTATATTCTGTGAATGTAGGCCTACAGTAATAGATTAATGTATGTATTTCCAAACAGGTTGTTGGTCTAAAGTTGTCATTTTTATTTTTCTGCACTTTTGTGTGTGCAAGTTCTAGCGCTAACCATTAGTAGGCCTACAGTGTGCCTGCCAGCAGACAATAATAAATAATATTCTTTTTTTATGAATTAATTTGCCTCTTGCATTAAAAATACGTGTTGAAATCGGCCTACAGTGTATTTCAACGTCTAACTAAGCATTACTAGTCTTAAATAGGAAGATTAAATATGGAAGATTGAATGTAAATGTGCAAAAACAGAGTCGTAAATGGTTGTAAATTAAATATGAAAGATTAAATGTAAATGTGCAAAAACAGAGTTGTAAATGGACAGTATTGACATAAGTTAAAGTGCATGAGTGTAGACATGTTATAAGCAGAAACTATTCAATATAACGGCGAGTAGACAGACAAATGAAGTGAACATGAGTGCAGGGATAATTTGTAAATTTAACAAAATTGAACAACCTTAATACAAACGTGTACAAATGTAAACATTGTAGCCTGTTTTCAATTTGCGGAGTTAATATGACATTAATGATAACAACTTTGGCATCCATATGTGCACTTTTGTCTCTTATCAAGTTCACTCACATTTAATTAGCCTATAACCTCTATTAGCCTAACCTATAGTCTGTAACCTATAGCCTGTAACCTCAGGTGCAATAAGAGATAATAAGTGCAATAAGAAAACTTCCAGACAATCTAACTCATCTGATGTAACCTCAGGTGCAATAAGAGATAATAAGTGCAATAAGAAAACTTCCAGACAATCTAACTCATCTGATGTAACAGCCTTCACTTTAAGGTCACTGATTAGTCACATGCATATTACACAGTAATCGGTTACCCAGTATCGGTGACGTTGCCAAGACGCGGGAGTGCCAGCGTGTTGCGGGGCTTTCCAACGAGCAGCCGTTCAGCCAATCGCGGGCCTCTCCGATTGGGGAAGAAGTGACGGCTTATATATGGAAGAGAGCGCGGTTCATTCAACATCACTTCACAGATGGGGAAAAAAACACTAAGAGACAGAACAAGACGGACACGCTTTGGCGTTGAGAGGCTGGTCCTATCCGAGACGACGTGAAGGCCGTTAATTAATTGACGACATTGTTATTCAGGTACGTGGAAACATTTCTTTGAATACGATAATGTGACGACGTTGTATTTTTTCACGTTGTGAAACAATTTTCATTCTGACCAAGCTAGCTGAGGTAATAATAATAATAATAACTTTATTTATATAGCACCTTTTAAAAACACAGGTTTACAAAGTGCTTTGACAAACAGCAAGAACAAAGCAAACTAAACCAAACACAGAAAAACATTAACAACAGTAAGAATATAACAGATGCAAAATACCAAAAATAATTAAATACAATTCAACAGAAAAGAACCCAAAGTGCACGATACACACCCAGACATATATAACCCAACCATCATAAGAACCATCATAAGAACCATCATAAGAACCCAGGAACACAAGAACCCAACAACACGAGCTGAGACCAAGAGGACCAAAGATTTAAAAAGATGTAAGAAACTAAGAGATAAAAGCAAATAAAAAGCAATGAGAAGGTAAGCGTAGTAAAAGAAATAAAAACAAGTGGTTAAAGGATCAAAAAACCCAAAACTATAATATTAATAAAAATAAAAATTAACTATAAATACAAAACATAAATAGACAAAGTAAGTAAGATCAGAAATTACCAAGTTAAAACACAAGAGGAGATTAAGATATGAGCATAAATACGAGATAAGACCATAAATAAAAGACAGTAAGAAGTAGAAGAAGATAAAAATAGTAAAACCAGTAAGAGAAGACATTAAGAAGACGACATCACATAAAAGCAAGTCTGTAAAAGTATGTTTTAAGAAGGGATTTAAAAGAATTGAGGGAAGTCTTATCTCCTCAGGGAGGTCGTTCCAAAGTCGAGGGGCCCTGACTGAAAAGGCCCGGTCACCTTTAGTTTTAAGTCTGGACTTTGGAACGACCAGGAGGCCCCCACCCGAGGATCTAAGACTGCGGGCTGGCTCATATGGTGTCAGTAACTCTGTTATATAGCTTGGAGCCAGCCCCGTCCGTGCTTTCAAAGTAATGAGTAAAATCTTAAAATCGATTCTAAAACGTACAGGAAGCCAATGTAATGAAGCTAAAATTGGAGTGATGTGATGTCGTCTGTTACAACCAGTAAGAAGCCTAGCTGCTGCATTTTGGACCAGCTGGAGGCGAGACAGTGACTTATTTGTGATTCCGGAAAAGAGGGAGTTACAGTAGTCAAGTCGGGAGAAGATGAGGGCGTGGATGATCTTTTCAAGGTCTCGTTGGGTTAGGATTGTTTTAATTTTGGAGATGGTGCGTAGATGGAAGAAGCTTGATCGGACAACTGTTTTGATATGGGATTCAAAGGTGAGATTGCAATCGAATGTTATTCCTAGATTTCTGGCGGTGGGTTGGACATTGGTGAATAAGGGACCGAGGCTGCTCTTTGAGATATGAGTGGTGTTTGGCGGGTTGAATACTATGATTTCAGATTTAGAATTGTTCAGTTGGAGAAAGTTTTGCGCCATCCAGCAGTTGATATCGTTTAGGCAGTTTCTGACAGCAGCTAGGCTCCTAGGGTCCTCAGGTCTCAAAGGAAGGTATATCTGTGTGTCGTCTGCGTAGCAGTGAAAGGAGACATTGTGGCGTTCAATTATTTGGCCAAGAGGCAGCATATAAATGGAGAATAACGATAGTGACGATAGTGATATATAGTAGTGACGATAGTGATATATTTTACCAAACTTACTTCTTTTTTTTTAATGCATATAGTTAAACAATGTGATAATAATGACAAAGTAGCTGGCCCTTGTGATTAGATATGTTGCCTTGCATGTCTGCTAAGCACGCCAACGTGGTTAAGCTAGGTGCCGGCGGATGGGGAGGGGGGAGGGGGGGGGAAGTAGCCAGGGGTGTTAACAGTGAAAAAGAGGCGGTGTTGCTCCACCCAGTTGACCCCATGTTCTTTTTCAGACTTTGACATTTTGTGATTTCTTTGGCTAAAAAAAAAAACCACGCTTCTCTCACACAATGACTCCAAATCCCAGAAAATGACACGCCATCATTGTTTGACACTAGCTTTGTGAAATGGTAGACAGCTAAGGTAAAGCCACATTGTTCTAATGATTTGTTTCTTTCTGTAGATTTTTTTTTTCACATACTGGAGTATAAGCAAGCCAAGATGAAGCTGCTGTGGGTTGTAATGTTGGTGGCCGGCACCGTGTTCGCCGACGACGACGACAAGAAGGACAGCGTGGGGACTGTGGTTGGAATCGACCTCGGGACCACCTACTCATGGTAAATAGAGACAAAGTGACAGCTGTCTTGATTGTTTTACACGCAACTTTTAAATGTGGATAACACTAATCATTTCTTAATTGTTTTTTTTTTTTTTCCTTTTTAGTGTCGGAGTGTTCAAGAATGGGCGTGTGGAGATCATCGCCAATGACCAGGGTAACCGCATCACTCCATCGTACGTGGCCTTCACCAGCGAGGGTGAGCGTCTGATTGGCGACGCTGCCAAGAACCAGCTGACGTCTAACCCTGAGAACACCGTCTTCGATGCCAAGAGGTTGATTGGGCACACTTGGGGAGACTCAACTGTGCAGCAGGACATCAAGTACCTGCCGTTCAAAGTAAGTTTCCGCACTTCTTGACGTTACTGTTAAGAGTCTTAAGGTCCTTTTTTGGTATCGTTTGAGCTTCATTCTCTGTTTGTAACATTGATTCATGTTCCTTTTTAGGTAACTGAGAAGAAGAGCAAGCCCTATATTCAGGTAGACATTGGTGGTGGCACGATGAAGACATTTGCTCCTGAGGAGATCTCTGCCATGGTGCTGACTAAAATGAAGGAGACTGCTGAGGCTTATTTGGGCAAGAAGGTACAAACACATGAAAAAAATACATTTAAAATATGTACCTCATCAAAATGATGTTCAATCAAAGCTAATGAGTTTATCCTTTTTGTCAGGTTACACATGCTGTGGTCACTGTCTCTGCCTATTTCAATGACGCCCAGCGTCAGGCCACTAAGGATGCTGGAACCATCGCTGGTCTGAATGTCATGAGAATCATCAATGAGCCGTAAGTTTTGAATGAAAATGATATTTGTTGTTGTGTTTATAAAATATTTCCCTTCATTTTTGTATTAACGTATCTTCCTTTTTTTTTTTTTTAGAATTGCTGCCGCCATTGCTTACGGTCTTGACAAGAGAGACGGCGAGAAGAAAATTCTCGTTTTCGATCTTGGCGGTGGCACCTTCGACGTCTCCCTGCTGACCATCGACAACGGTGTGTTTGAGGTTTTGGCAACCAGCGGTGACACTCATCTTGGAGGTGGAGACTTCGACCAGCGCGTCATGGAGCACTTCATCAAGCTGTACAAGAAGAAGACCGGCAAAGATGTGCGCAAAGACAACAGGGCAGTGCAGAAGCTGCGTCGTGAGGTCGAGAAGGCAAAGAGGGCGCTGTCCGCTCAGCACCAGGCCCACATTGAGATCGAGTCCTTCTTTGAGGGAGAGGACTTCTCTGAGACCCTGACCCGTGCCAAGTTTGAAGAGCTCAACATGGTAAATAATTGAACCAACATTTTGGTTATAGAAAAACTGTAACTCTAGTATAATGTTACCCTCTTGTTTATGAAACATGATTTACTAACAGTTGAACCTTTTTTCTTTTTCCAGGACCTGTTCCGTTCCACCATGAAGCCTGTGCAGAAAGTACTGGAAGACTCTGACCTGAAGAAGCCTGACATTGATGAGATTGTCTTGGTTGGAGGCTCCACCCGTATCCCCAAAATCCAGCAGCTGGTGAAGGAGTTCTTCAATGGCAAAGAGCCCTGCAGAGGCATCAACCCTGATGAGGCCGTAGCATACGGAGCTGCTGTGCAGGCTGGAGTGCTTTCTGGAGAGGAGGACACTGGTAGGTTATCATCGTCTCACATCATTTAATTTAATTCTAATTCGCTGAACTAGCTTTTATATTGTGTACTAATAATGTTCCTATCTTACAGGACATGTTGTTCTTCTGGACGTGTGCCCCCTGACTCTTGGTATTGAGACTGTTGGAGGAGTGATGACTAAACTGATCCCCAGGAACACTGTGGTGCCTACAAAGAAATCCCAGATCTTCTCTACAGCTTCTGATAACCAGCCCACTGTCACCATTAAGGTTTATGAAGGTAAGAATTGTGCATACCCAACATGAAGAAAAAAAAGTTTAAAAATAGCTGTTTTTTTTTTTTGGTATGCAGAAAAAAAAAATGGAATTTTGCAAAAGTTTATTCATTGATTCTGTCTCTAGGTGAGCATCCTCTCACAAAAGACAACCATCTGCTGGGCACATTCGACCTGACTGGCATCCCTCCCGCCCCTCGTGGTGTGCCACAGATTGAGGTCACCTTCGAGATCGATGTCAACGGTATCCGGCGTGTCACAGCCAAGGACAAAAATGCAGGCAACAAGAACAAGATCACCATCACAAACGACCAGAACCACCTGACGCCAGAGGACATCGAGCGCATGGTGAACGATGCAGAGCGCTTCGCCGATGACGACAAGAAGCTGAAGGAGAGGATCGAAGCCCGCAATGAGCTGGAGAGCTACGCTTACTCTCTGAAGAACCAGATTGGAGACAAGGAAAAGCTCGGCGGCAAGCTGTCGGATGAGGACAAAGAAATCATTGAGAAGGCAGTAGAGGAGAAGATTGAGTGGATGGAGTCACACCTGGAGGCTGAGCTGGAAGACTTCCAGGCTAAGAAGAAGGAGCTTGAGGAAGTGGTACAACCAATTATCAGCAAGCTTTACGGCAGTGCAGGAGGACCACCACCAGAGGGCGCAGAAGCCGAGCAAGACGAGAAGGATGAGTTGTAGGCAAGTTTGCCATCAACTGTTTTGTCGCCCCTTTCCTCTCTGTTAGTGGCACTTAGATGTACATAATGAACTGATGAGACTCAAATCGTGAGAGGAACGGTTGGGAAGGGGTGGCCATAACAAGCAACCCTACTAAATCCTCTGAAAGACTTTAAAAAAAAAAACAAGTTTCAGTGTGTGAGAGGTGTTCTCTTCGCTGGAAGGCGGAGATATTCGTCAGCCTGGATATGAGGCTTGCTGCTGCTGTTCTCAGGCAGTCCTGTTGGGGTGATGTTGTGGGGAGGGACTTAGTGGGTGGGTTGGGGCAGGTGTTAGTGGGTCATTTGAGTTGGAAGTCTGTGGGATCAAGGGCTCATTATGTCCACAGTCAAGGCTAAAAGTTATTTATTGAATCTGGTCGTTGTACTTCTGGAAAGACATTGAAATAAATGTTTGATAAAAAATCCAAATCTGGTGTCTGTCATTTCATAGTGTACCTGGTCACAATCAATATTTCAGCCTTTTGTAGCACTAAGATGAATTCTCAAGAGCTCCAAACTTGGAAACCCGCCATTTCAGTATTCATAGAATTAAAAAATGTATCTTGGGTTTGTTGATTTAATCAAGACAGAAGAGTTCTTAAAAACAATTTATTTAAACTTTAGTGAGTATTACATCATCATGAAACCACAGTCACAACACAGTCATTATGAAGGACACCCTGGGTATCCATCCCTCCAAATACAAAGGCCAAATGTATTGTCTCTGAGGCTGTTGGGCAGTCGGCCTGCTCCTTATCTCCATTCCCCTCAGCATGCACCGTCCAGGGCAATAAACACATGGAGTGGTCCAGGCGGTTGGGGGGCATATCCCCTTCAAACTTCATAAGGACCCATCTGCTTTTGTCTGCAAACATAATGGATAACATTGGAGGTTTAAACTTCTCAACCACAGTTTTAAATGTAATACAACTTTCTGTGTATGATGTGATAAGGTACAAATATTCAATGACAAGATTAATGAAAATTCTATTACCAGTGTTGAATCTATACATGGAGTTGGTCGCTCCTTCTGCTGTCATTCCCCCAAAGATATAGATGTTCTTTCCCAAAGCCACAGCTGAGTGGGCTGCTACTCCTGGTGGGATATCTCCTTTGACTTGCACCTTCTCCCACTTCATGATCTCTTTGAACAGCAGACACTTTGTTTTATTTTTTTAATCAAACAAACATGACATTCCCAAGTTTTGAGGCTCTTTATTTTAATCTTGTATTATCATTTAGAAAACTTTGAAAATAGATTTTAATTTTATTAAATCACACACAAAACGTATTACACTTCAGGAGTGATCAGTCTTACTTGTATCGAGAGAGAACACGTCATTGTGGAATTTGTCCCCGGCCATGCCCCCATGGATGTAGATCTTTGAACCTGCTGCTACGATAACATGGCCATGTTTGTCTGGCGGCTGTCTGCCTTGTGTTTCCGGTTGGGACCAGGCGGAAGAGGCTGGGGGGTAATTAAGATAAAAGTGATCTCATATTCCCGTATTGCTGTCTACGTCATGAAACAGACTGAAATGAAAACGAATGTCCTTATATGACCTACAAAAGCAAACAACTCTGATTGTTTCTATACTTTGTCTTTTGAACGCCTGTAACTATTGCAGCGGGGTAGGTGTACCAGGTGATTTACAGCTCGCTGCAAAGGAATTTCCATGGAAAATATTCACAATCAGTGATACGTTTGACTGTTTGAAGAAAGTAGCATGAGATTTTTTGTTAAAAACAATTTTTATACATGTACAGGAAAAAATCAGCAGTGAAATAAGATGTACTGTTTTGTCCACAGAGAGCGCCAAAATTGACATAAACCGAAATTACTAACAGGATCTTTCACAAACAAATAAAAAAAAAGAAAAATTGAGAATTGAAATAGAAACCAAACATCAAGTTAAATGGAAAGACGCTGTATGTCCAGCATTATTCAACAAACAAAAAAATGACGCCTGATTGTGTGGCAGAATTGTGTCAGAGTTCCTTGTAACACAATATACCAAGAAGAAATAATGACTGGGAGTTGGAAACGCAAGAATATACAACATGTTCATAAGCTTTGCATGTGATACAAAGTTTCACCAGTGCTTTCCAACAGGTGAAACATTTCTATCATTGTGGAATCAGTGGCTAATACCACTGTAAAGCTCTGTATGATACACCTACTGTATGTTGAGCAGCTGGTTAATTAAACACAAACCTGTATCAAAGACGTGAAGTGTGGGGTCTGCGACAGGTGCAGCTCCTGCTTCCCCACCCGAAAAGACGTACAGTCTGTCCCCGAGGCAGGCGGAGCTGGTGTGGTATGTTCTCGGGCTGGGGGGTTTACCATTCACAGATACACTCTTCCAGGAAGACCCACTGTCTGGTCACACAGGAATAATTGTTCATGTACAATAATATTAGTCTGTCTGTTCAGAAATGGGAACATCACTGGTTAAAAAAGAATTAAAAACAAAAATTACATTAATAGAGTTATTTATATACCTGAAAGATTACAAACATGTCTGAAGGAGGGCAGAGAGACTTTAGTTTTTCACTACATCAGATAATTCCAAAGTAACATACACAGTATATTAGCACCTCTTCTTCATGTGAATTAGAATTAGTCAGGGAAACCATCTGAAAATAAGAGAGTACTGGATTCATTTGAATTGGGATTTACCTGTTAGCTGTACATTCTGGATACAATTGCGGTTGCCGCTCTGCTGTGCCCCTCCAAACACCCACAGGCTCTGAGGACAGCTTTCTGGGACAAAGCAGCAGTGTTCATACCGCGAGTCCAAACCCTCCCACTCTGGGATGTCCCACTCATGATTATCTGGGGGAGTCAGAGAGAGGAAAAATACCCCAAAAAATGTCTAACAATATAGAAGACATGGGAACACAGATGACACTTCAAAGTAAACAACAATGATAAACACCTTTTAGCAATATGGTTTTTCACAATCAAAGTCAGTCAAAATTTTTGAAATTGCTTGTAACTGCAGACATAATATCTCTGCACAGTCTCTTTCAATTACCTAGATCAGTGGTTCTCAAACTATGGTATGGGCTCCCTGTGGTGGTACGCAAAGAAATCTCCACAATATAAAAAACAAACCCGATCAGCATAAAACCACAATTTTTGTATCTTGTATCTATTGGGTTGTATTTATATCAAATGTGTTTTCCCCTCTAAATTAATCTAGTTTTTGCAACAAACAACTTTAATCTGCTCAATTTATGCTCACGCACACACATAAACAACAACAGGAGTACGCCTCGCGTTTTGAAAAGTTCCACTCGATATTCCGTTATAGTTCAGTACTGAAACAACAGCAAACAGCTGTAGGCCTACATTCACAGATATTCTGTGAATGTAGGCCTACATTAACAGATATATTAACAGATATATTATATTCTGTGAATGTAGGCCTACAGTAACAGATATATGAACAGATATATTATATTTTGTGAATGTAGGCCTACAGTAACAGATTAATGTATGTATTTCCAAACAGGTTGTTGGTCTAAAGTTGTCATTTTTATTTTTCTGCACTTTTGTGTGTGCAAGTTCTAGCGCTAACCGTTAGTAGGCCTACAGTGTGCCTGCCAGCAGACAATAATAAATAATATTCTTTTTTTATGAATTAATTTGCCTCTTGCATTAAAAATACGTGTTGAAATTGGCCTACAGTGTATTACAACGTCTAACTAAGCATTACTAGTCTTAAATAGGAAGATTAAATATGGAAGATTGAATGTAAATGTGCAAAAACAGAGTCGTAAATGGACAGTATTGACATAAGTTAAAGTGCATGAGTGTAGACATATTATAAGCAGAAACTATTCAATATAACCGCGAGTAGACAGACAAATGAAGTGAACATGAGTGCAGGGATAATTTGTAAATTTAACAAAATTGAACAACCTTAATACAAACGTGTACAAATGTAAACATTGTAGCCTGTTTTCAATTTGCGGAGTTAATATGACATTAATGATAACAACTTTGGCATCCATATGTGCACTTTTGTCTCTTATCAAGTTCACTCACATTTAATTAGCCTATAACCTCTATTAGCCTAACCTATAGTCTGTAACCTATTGCCCAGGGGTGTCCAAAGTTTTTTTAGTGAGGGCCAAATACAAAAAAAATTATTTGGGGCCGGGCCACACACTAGAGGTGACATATTAACACATGAATACTGTGTGTATTTCTAACTCACTTATAATCTGAAGAACATTGCACTCAGTGGGAGCAGTGATGCTGTCCTTTGGATTGAACGATGGCTGACATGTCTGGAGTAAGTTTGGTGGTTGAGACACGAAGGACTTCACAGAGATGGCTATCAGTCATTCTGGTTCTCAGTCTGCTTTTGTTATGATTTAACAGAGAAAATGTTTGTTCACATATGTATGTTGAGCCGAACAGGCTCATCATTCTTTTTGCGTGGCGTCTCATCAGAGGAAACTTGGCATTATCCAAACTCTGATAGAAGTCAGGGAGGGAGAGAAGCTGATGTTGAGTCTTCAGAGAATCATCACATTGCATTTCAATCAGTTCTAACTGCAGACTCTCTTCCACTTCTTCTGCATCCACCAGAAAGGGGGTCGAGAACAGCTTGATTTCTTTTTCAATGACAGAAAAATCTTGGAAACGCTGGTTGAATTCTGTCAGGAGAGATGTAATCACAGACACATATTTCTCCTTTTTAGCAGAAAGGTCGGCCTTTGGAATAGCAGACTTGATTTCAGACAGCGCAGGGAAGTGTGCAGCATTAAAGCTTCGTAGTTGTGTCTCAAACAGACGGAGCTTTACACAGAAGGCTTTCATGTGCGCATACAGGTGAGGCACCAGCTGTTCTTTGCCTTGTAGGTTCTTGTTCAGTGTATTCAGATGATGAGTAAGATCAACTAAAAAAGCCAGGTCTGACAGCCACAGAGGGTCACTCAGTTCATGAAGAGGTCGGCCCTTTTCTTTCAAAAACTGGTCGATTTCTGATCTCAGCGAGCACAGAGCCGCGGCTGAGCCAGCGCACATCAGAGTGGTAGAGTACATCCCCGTATTCCGCATCCACGTCAGATAGGAAAGCTTGAAATTCTCTGTGGTACAGTCCTCTAGCGCGAATTATGTTGACAGTTTTCACAACAGTGTTCATCACATCGCCCAGCTGGACAGTCTTGGCACACAGTGCTTCTTGGTGGATTATACAGTGCATCCTAACAGCCTCACCTCCGCTCTCTTTTACCTTGGCGCACACCATCGATGCCATTCCTTTGCGCTCGCCGGTCATGGCCGGAGCTCCATCCGTTGTTACTCTACAGAGCTTTTCCCATTTAAGCCCCATCTTTTCAACGGCCTCCGACACAGCTTCAAAAATGTCTTTACCCGTCGTTGTGCCTTTTAGGCTCATCATATCAAGCAGCGCCTCCGTACAGGAAAAATTATCATCCACTCCCCGCAAAAAAATTAACAGCTGCGCGATGTCTGTGGCATCTGTGCTCTCATCGCATGCTATCGAGTAAAAATCAAAAGCACAAGCTTTGTCTTTCAGCTGAAGTTTCAAGTTAGCTGACAAGTCCTCGATTCTCCGCACCACTGTATTTCTGGACAAGCTCACGTTTTTGAAATCCTGCACTTTTTCCGGGCACATTATTTCTGTGACTTTGATGAGGCACTGCTTTATGAAATCGCCGTCTGAGAACGGTTTGCCGTGCTGGGCAATAAGTTTAGCCACTTCATAGCTTGCTGTTGTGGCGTTTTCCTGTATTTTGTTTGTACGAAAAAAAAACTGTTGTTGAGCTTGCAGGCTAGCTGCCATTTGCTTGACTTTCTGTGTTCGTTCGGCACCGGTGTACGATGTGTAGCTCTGATGTTTGGTCTCATAGTGCCGATGGACATTATACTCTTTCATCACAGCAACATCTTCCTTGCAAATCAAACAGACACACTTTCCGTTGACTTCTTTGAAGAAATATTCATTTTCCCACCGTGTTTGAAATCTCCTACACTCACTAGCTATTTTGCGCTTCTTCGGTGCTGCCATTTCTGGTGACGACTTTCGCTGTATAAGTTTTTCTTTGCTTAATTTTGTTTAGTGGAGAAGCACCGTTTCTGTGGCTGGCTCCATCTAGTGTTGAAACTGAGGAGTGCAACAGAGTTGAGCTCAAGCTTCTTGTACGGGCCATATTCAATTATATTTTCAGAATTTGCTGCGGGCCAATAAAAACTGGACCGCGGGCCGCAGTTGGCCCGCGGGCCGTAGTTTGGACACCCCTGCTATAGCCTGTAACCTCAGGTGCAATAAGAGATAATAAGTGCAATAAGAAAACTTCCAGACAATCTAACTCATCTGATGTAACAGCCTTCACTTTAAGGTCACTGATTAGTCACATGCATATTACACAGTAATCGGTTACCCAGTATCGGTGACGTTGCCAAGAGGCGGGAGTGCCAGCGTGTCGCGGGGCATTCCAACGAGCAGCCGCTCAGCCAATCGCGAGCCTCTCCGATTGGGGAAGAAGTGACGGCTTATATATGGAAGAGAGCGCGGTTCATTCAACATCACTTCACAGACGGGGAAAGAAACACTAAGAGACAGAAGAAGACGGACACGCTTTGGCGTTGAGAGGCTGGTCCTATCCGAGACGACGTGAAGGCCGTTAATTAATTGACGACATTGTTATTCAGGTACGTGGAAACATTTCTTTGAATACGATAATGTGACGACGTTGTATTTTTTCACGTTGTGAAACAATTTTCATTCTGACCAAGCAAGCTGAGGTAATAATAATAATAATAACTTTATTTATATAGCACCTTTTAAAAACACAGGTTTACAAAGTGCTTTGACAAACAGCAAGAACAAAGCAAACTAAACCAAACACAGAAAAACATTAACAACAGTAAGAATATAACAGATGCAAAATACCAAAAATAATTAAATACAATTCAACAGAAAAGAACCCAAAGTGCACGATACACACCCAGACATATATAACCCAACCATCATAAGAACCATCATAAGAACCATCATAAGAACCCAGGAACACAAGAACCCAACAACACGAGCTGAGACCAAGAGATTTAAAAAGATGTAAGAAACTAAGAGATAAAAGCAAATAAAAAGCAATGAGAAGTTAAGCGTAGTAAAAGAAATAAAAACAAGTGGTTAAAGGATCAAAAAACCCAAAACTATAATATTAATAAAAATAAAAATTAACTATAAATACGAAACATAAATAGACAAAGTAAGTAAGATAAGAAATTACCAAGTTAAAACACAAGAGGAGATTAAGATATGAGCATAAATACGAGATAAGACCATAAATAAAAGACAATAAGAAGTAGAAGAAGATAAAAATAGTAAAACCAGTAAGAGAAGACATTAAGAAGACGACATCACATAAAAGCAAGTCTGTAAAAGTATGTTTTAAGAAGGGATTTAAAAGAATTGAGGGAATCTGCAAGTCTTATCTCCTCAGGGAGGTCGTTCCAAAGTCCAGGGGCCCTGACTGAAAAGGCCCGGTCACCTTTAGTTTTAAGTCTGGACTTTGGAACGACCAGGAGGGCCCCACCCGAGGATCTAAGACTGCGGGCTGGCTCATATGGTGTCAGTAACTCTGTTATATAGCTTGGAGCCAGCCCTGTCCGTGCTTTAAAAGTAATGAGTAAAATCTTAATATCGATTCTAAAACGGACAGGAAGCCAGTGTAATGAAGCTAAAATTGGAGTGATGTGATGTCGTCTGTTACAACCAGTAAGAAGCCGAGCTGCTGCATTTTGGACCAGCTGGAGGCGAGACAGTGACTTATTTGTGATTCCGGAAAAGAGGGAGTTACAGTAGTCAAGTCGGGAGAAGATGAGGGCGTGGATGATCTTTTCAAGGTCTCGTTGGGTTAGGATTGTTTTAATTTTGGAGATGGTGCGTAGATGGAAGAAGCTTGATCGGACAACTGTTTTGATATGGGATTCAAAGGTGAGATTGCAATCGAATGTTATTCCTAGATTTCTGGCAGTGGGTTGGACATTGGTGAATAAGGGACCGAGGCTGCTCTTTGAGATATGAGTGGTGTTTGGCGGGTTGAATACTATGATTTCAGATTTAGAATTGTTCAGTTGGAGAAAGTTTTGCGCCATCCAGCAGTTGATATCGTTTAGGCAGTTTCTGACAGCAGCTAGGCTCCCAGGGTCCTCAGGTCTCAAAGGAAGGTATATCTGTATGTCGTCTGCGTAGCAGTGAAAGGAGACATTGTGGCGTTCAATTATTTGGCCAAGTGGCAGCATATAAATGGAGAATAACGATAGTGACGATAGTGATATATAGTAGTGACGATAGTGATATATTTTACCAAACTTACTCGTAGCTTTTCTTTTTTTTTTAATGCATATAGTTAAACAATGTGATAATAATGACAAAGTAGCTGGCCCTTGTGATTAGATATGTTGCCTTGCATGTCTGCTAAGCACGCCAACGTGGTTAAGCTAGGTGCCGGCGGATGGGGAGGGGGGAGGGGGGGGGGGAAGTAGCCAGGGGTGTTAACAGTGAAAAAGAGGCGGTGTTGCTCCACCCAGTTGACCCCATGTTCTTTTTAAGACTTTGACATTTTGTGATTTCTTTGGCTAAAAAAAAAAACCACGCTTCTCTCACACAATGACTCCAAATCCCAGAAAATGACACTCCATCATTGTTTGACACTAGCTTTGTGAAATGGTAGACAGCTAAGGTAAAGCCACATTGTTCTAATGATTTGTTTCTTTCTGTAGATTTTTTTTTTCACATACTGGAGTATAAACAAGCCAAGATGAAGCTGCTGTGGGTTGTAATGTTGGTGGCCGGCACCGTGTTCGCCGACGACGACGACAAGAAGGACAGCGTGGGGACTGTGGTTGGAATCGACCTCGGGACCACCTACTCATGGTAAATAGAGACAAAGTGACAGCTGTCTTGATTGTTTTACACGCAACTTTTAAATGTGGATAACACTAATCATTTCTTAATTGTTTTTTTTTTTTTTTCCTTTTTAGTGTCGGAGTGTTCAAGAATGGGCGTGTGGAGCTCATCGCCAATGACCAGGGTAACCGCATCACTCCATCGTACGTGGCCTTCACCAGCGAGGGTGAGCGTCTGATTGGCGACGCTGCCAAGAACCAGCTGACGTCTAACCCTGAGAACACCGTCTTCGATGCCAAGAGGTTGATTGGGCGCACTTGGGGAGACTTGACTGTGCAGCAGGACATCAAGTACCTGCCGTTCAAAGTAAGTTTCCGCACTTCTTGACGTTACTGTTAAGAGTCTTAAGGTCCTTTTTTGGTATCGTTTGAGCTTCATTCTCTGTTTGTAACATTGATTCATGTTCCTTTTTAGGTAACTGAGAAGAAGAGCAAGCCCCATATTCAGGTAGACATTGGTGGTGGCACGATGAAGACATTTGCTCCTGAGGAGATCTCTGCCATGGTGCTGACTAAAATGAAGGAGACTGCTGAGGCTTATTTGGGCAAGAAGGTACAAACACATGAAAAAAATACATTTAAAATATGTACCTCATCAAAATGATGTTCAATCAAAGCTAATGAGTTTATCCTTTTTGTCAGGTTACACATGCTGTGGTCACTGTCCCTGGCTATTTCAATGACGCCCAGCGTCAGGCCACTATGGATGCTGCAACCATCGCTGGTCTGAATGTCATGAGAATCATCAATGAGCCGTAAGTTTTGAATGAAAATGATATTTGTTGTTGTGTTTGTAAAATATTTCCCTTCATTTTTGTATTAACGTATCTTCCTTTTTTTTTTTTTAGATCTGCTGCCGCCATTGCTTACGGTCTTGACAAGAGAGACGGCGAGAAGAAAATTCTCGTTTTCGATCTTGGCGGTGGCACCTTCGACGTCTCCCTGCTGACCATCGACAACGGTGTGTTTGAGGTGGTGGCAACCAGTGGTGACACTCATCTTGGAGGTGAGGACTTCGACCAGCGCGTCATGGAGCACTTCATCAAGCTGTACAAGAAGAAGACCGGCAAAGATGTGCGCAAAGACAACAGGGCAGTGCAGAAGCTGCGTCATGAGGTCGAGAAGGCAAAGAGGGCGCTGTCCGCTCAGCACCAGGCCTGCATTGAGATCGAGTCCTTCTTTGAGGGAGAGGACTTCTCTGAGACCCTGACCCGTGCCAAGTTTGAAGAGCTCAACATGGTAAATAATTGAACCAACATTTTGGTTATAGAAAAACTGTAACTCTAGTATAATGTTACCCTCTTGTTTATGAAACATGATTTACTAACAGTTGAACCTTTTTTCTTTTTCCAGGACCTGTTCCGTTCCACCATGAAGCCTGTGCAGAAAGTACTGGAAGACTCTGACCTGAAGAAGCCTGACATTGATGAGATTGTCTTGGTTGGAGGCTCCACCCGTATCCCCAAAATCCAGCAGCTGGTGAAGGAGTTCTTCAATGGCAAAGAGCCCTCCAGAGGCATCAACCCTAATGAGGCCGTGGCATACGGAGCTGCTGTGCAGGCTGGAGTGCTTTCTGGAGAGGAGGACACTGGTAGGTTATCATCGTCTCACATCATTTAATTTAATTCTAATTCGCTGAACTAGCTTTTATATTGTGTACTAATAATGTTCCTATCTTACAGGAGATGTTGTTCTTCTGGATGTGTGCCCCCTGATTCTTGGTATTGAGACTGTTGGAGGAGTGATGACTAAACTGATCCCCAGGAACACTGTGGTGCCTACAAAGATATCCCAGATCTTCTCTACAGCTTCTGATAACCAGCCCACTGTCACCATTAAGGTTTATGAAGGTAAGAATTGTGCATACACAACATGAAGAAATTTTTTTTTTAAAATAGATGTTTTTTTTTTTGGTATGCAGAAAAAAAAATGGAATTTTGCAAAAGTTTATTCATTGATTCTGTCTCTAGGTGAGCATCCTCTCACAAAAGACAACCATCTGCTGGGCACATTCGACCTGACTGGCATCCCTCCCGCCCCTCGTGGTGTGCCACAGATTGAGGTCACCTTCGAGATCGATGTCAACGGTATCCTGCGTGTCACAGCCGAGGACAAAGGTACAGGCAACAAGAACAAGATCACCATCACAAACGACCAGAACCGCCTGACGCCAGAGGACATCGAGCGCATGGTGAACGATGCAGAGCGCTTCGCCGATGACGACAAGAAGCTGAAGGAGAGGATCGAAGCCCGCAATGAGCTGGAGAGCTACGCTTACTCTCTGAAGAACCAGATCGGAGACAAGGAAAAGCTTGGCGGCAAGCTGTCGGATGAGGACAAAGAAATCATTGAGAAGGCAGTAGAGGAGAAGATTGAGTGGATGGAGTCACACCTGGAGGCTGAGCTGGAAGACTTCCAGGCTAAGAAGAAGGAGCTTGAGGAAGTGGTACAACCAATTATCAGCAAGCTTTACGGCAGTGCAGGAGGACCACCACCAGAGGGCGCAGAAGCCGAGCAAGACGAGAAGGATGAGTTGTAGGCAAGTTTGCCATCAACTGTTTTGTCGCCCCTTGCCTCTCTGTTAGTGGCACTTAGATGTACATAATGAACTGATGAGACTCAAATCGTGAGAGGAACGGTTGGGAAGGGGTGGCCATAACAAGCAACCCTACTAAATCCTCTGAAAGACTTTAAAAAAAAAACAAGTTTCAGTGTGTGAGAGGTGTTCTCTTCGCTGGAAGGCGGAGATATTCGTCAGCCTGGATATGAGGCTTGCTGCTGCTGTTCTCAGGCAGTCCTGTTGGGGTGATGTTGTGGGGAGGGACTTAGTGGGTGGGTTGGGGCAGGTGTTAGTGGGTCATTTGAGTTGGAAGTCTGTGGGATCAAGGGCTCATTATGTCCACAGTCAAGGCTAAAAGTTATTTATTGAATCTGGTCGTTGTACTTCTGGAAACTCATTATGTCCAATAAATGTTTGATAAAAAATCCAAATCTGGTGTCTGTCATTTGCATTCATTTCATAGTGTACCTGGTCACAATCAATATTTCAGCCTTTTGTAGCACTAAGATGAATTCTTAAGAGCTCCAAACTTGGAAACCCACCATTTCAGTATTCATAGAATTAAAAAATGTATCTTGGGTTTGTTGATTTAATCAAGACAGAAGAGTTCTTAAAAACAATTTATTTAAACTTTAGTGAGTATTACATCATCATGAAACCACAGTCACAACACAGTCATTATGAAGGACACCCTGGGTATCCATCCCTCCAAATACAAAGGCCAAATGTATTGTCTCTGAGGCTGTTGGGCAGTCGGCCTGCTCCTTATCTCCATTCCCCTCAGCATGCACCGTCCAGGGCAATAAACACATGGAGTGGTCCAGGCGGTTGGGGGGCATATCCCCTTCAAACTTCATAAGGACCCATCTGCTTTTGTCTGCAAACATAATGGATAACATTGGAGGTTTAAACTTCTCAACCACAGTTTTAAATGTAATACAACTTTCTGCGTATGATGTGATAAGGTACAAATATTCAATGACAAGATTAATGAAAATTCTATTACCAGTGTTGAATCTATACATGGAGTTGGTCGCTCCTTCTGCTGTCATTCCCCCAAAGATATAGATGTTCTTTCCCAAAGCCACAGCTGAGTGGGCTGCTACTCCTGGTGGGATATCTCCTTTGACTTGCACCTTCTCCCACTTCATGATCTCTTTGAACAGTAGACACTTTGTTTTATTTTTTTAATCAAACAAACATGATATTCCCAAGTTTTGAGGCTCTTTATTTTAATCTTGTATTATCATTTAGAGGCTGGGGGGAAATTAAGATAAAAGTGATCCCATATGCAGGTATTGCTGTCTACGTCATGAAACAGACTGAAATGAAAACGGATGTCCTTATATGACCTACAAAAGCAAACAACTCTGATTGTTTCTATACTTTGTCTTTTGAACGCCTGTAACTATTGCAGCGGGGTAGGTGTACCAGGTGATTTACAGCTCGCTGCAAAGAAATTTCCATGGAAAATATTCACAATCAGTGATACGTTTGACTGTTTGAAGAAAGTAGCATGAGATTTTTTGTTAAAAACAATTTTTATACATGTACAGGAAAAAATCAGCAGTGAAATAAGATGTACTGTTTTGTCCACAGAGAGCGCCAAAATTGACATAAACCGAAATTACTAACAGGATCTTTCACAAACAAATAAAAAAAAAGAAAAATTGAGAATTGAAATAGAAACCAAACATCAAGTTAAATGGAAAGACGCTGTATGTCCAGCATTATTATAAACAAAAATTACATTAATAGAGTTATTTATATACCTGAAAGATTACAAACTTGTCTGAAGGAGGGCAGAGAGACTTTAGTTTTTCACTACATCAGATAATTCCAAAGTAACATACACAGTATATTAGCACCTCTTCTTCATGTGAATTGGAATTAGTCAGGGAAACCATCTGAAAATAAGAGAGTACTGGATTCATTTGAATTGGGATTTACCTGTTAGCTGTACATTCTGGATACAATTGCGGTTGCCGCTCTGCTGTGCCCCTCCAAACACCCACAGGCTCTGAGGACAGCTTTCTGGGACAAAGCAGCAGTGTTCATACCGCGAGTCCAAACCCTCCCACTCTGGGATGTCCCACTCATGATTATCTGGGGGAGTCAGAGAGAGGAAAAATACCCCCAAAAATGTCTAACAATATAGAAGACATGGGAACACAGATGACACTTCAAAGTAAACAACAATGATAAACACCTTTTAGCAATATGGTTTTTCACAATCAAAGTCAGTCAAAATTTTTGAAATTGCTTGTAACTGCAGACATAATATCTCTGCACAGTCTCTTTCAATTACCTAGATCAGTGGTTCTCAAACTATGGTATGGGCTCCCTGTGGTGGTACGCAAAGAAATCTCCACAATATAAAAAACAAACCCGATCAGCATAAAACCACAATTTTTGTATCTTGTATCTATTGGGTTGTATTTATATCAAATGTGTTTTCCCCTCTAAATTAATCTAGTTTTTGCAACAAACAACTTTAATCTGCTCAATTTATGCTCACGCACACACATAAACAACAACAGGAGTACGCCTCGCGTTTTGAAAAGTTCCACTCGATATTCCGTTATAGTTCAGTACTGAAACAACAGCAAACAGCTGTAGGCCTACATTCACAGATATTCTGTGAATGTAGGCCTACAGTAACAGATATATGAACAGATATATTATATTCTGTGAATGTAGGCCTACATTAACAGATATATTAACAGATATATTATATTCTGTGAATGTAGGCCTATATTAACAGATATATTAACAGATATATTATATTTTGTGAATGTAGGCCTACATTAACAGATATATTAACAGATATATTATATTTTGTGAATGTAGGCCTACAGTAACAGATTAATGTATGTATTTCCAAACAGGTTGTTGGTCTAAAGTTGTCATTTTTATTTTTCTGCACTTTTGTGTGTGCAAGTTCTAGCGCTAACCGTTAGTAGGCCTACAGTGTGCCTGCCAGCAGACAATAATAAATAATATTCTTTTTTTATGAATTAATTTGCCTCTTGCATTAAAAATACGTGTTGAAATCGGCCTACAGTGTATTTCAACGTCTAACTAAGCATTACTAGTCTTAAATAGGAAGATTAAATATGGAAGATTGAATGTAAATGTGCAAAAACAGAGTTGTAAATGGACTGTATTGACATAAGTTAAAGTGCATGAGTGTAGACATGTTATAAGCAGAAACTATTCAATATAACGGCGAGTAGACAGACAAATGAAGTGAACATGAGTGCAGGGATAATTTGTAAATTTAACAAAATTGAACAACCTTAATACAAACGTGTACAAATGTAAACATTGTAGCCTGTTTTCAATTTGCGGAGTTAATATGACATTAATGATAACAACTTTGGCATCCATATGTGCACTTTTGTCTCTTATCAAGTTCACTCACATTTAATTAGCCTATAACCTCTATTAGCCTAACCTATAGTCTGTAACCTATAGCCTGTAACCTCAGGTGCAATAAGAGATAATAAGTGCAATAAGAAAACTTATTTATATTTTCATTTCATTGTACAGTGTTCCCCTTGTTATTTTATTTTGTATTATATTTTTGCTTTAATACAGTGTATAACTTCTGTAGTTTATTTTAAATCACTTAGCTGTTACTACAACTTTTTTACTTTTACATTTTTTATACTTTTCTACTCTTTTTTTTCTTCTTACAATGCTAGTCTATCTTATATATAATTTTAACTTTTTTTTTGTAGAAGCTGACTCAGGGAGAAACGCACAAGAATTCCAACATACCTGTACTGTCCTGTACCTGTGCAAATGGCACTAAACATCTATTCTATTCTATTCTATAAGCCTCCATGAAAATCCAGAGTAATAATAAATGTAAATAGAAATACACTAACTCAATTAAACCACTTTACGTGGTAGGCCTAATCAAAATGATTATAACACAGCAATACTTAGCCTATTACTGTTTGTAAAAGAAGATAAGATAAGATAAAACTTATTTGATCCCCCATTATGGGGACATTTTTTTGTTACAACAAAATGTTGATTCAAAAAACAGGAATAATAATAATAATTTATTTGCAGATACTGGTCTCAATCCGGCCTAACATATTTCAATAAAGTAATAGTTTATAATCCAGTATTTACTCAACCAAGGCTATCAATTGATATTTTGGTTTCTAACTGAGATATTCTAAGTGTCTTCAATATCCTTGCGCATAAATAATTATCCTAATTGGGTTAATCCAACTTGGGAAATAAAAAGACAAAAAGGAAAAAGCAGCATATTGTAAATTATGAATAATTTATACATGAATAATTGTATTTTTTTTACTGGATTAGCTGTTATGTTTTTTGGTATATGATGTTTGACACTCCCTCCAGCATTCATCTTGTAGTGCCATAGTTCTACTTTCAATTTTAGGGAGAAAAAAGTGGTTGGGGGGCATATCCCCTTCAAACTTAATAAGGACCCATCTGCTTTTGTCTGCAAACATAATGGATAACATTGGAGGTTTAAACTTCTCAACCACAGTTTTAAATGTAATACAACTTTCTGTGTATGATGTGATAAGGTACAAATATTCAATGACAAGATTAATGAAAATTCTATTACCAGTGTTGAATCTATACATGGAGTTGGTCGCTCCTTCTGCTGTCATTCCCCCAAAGATATAGATGTTCTTTCCCAAAGCCACAGCTGAGTGGGCTGCTACTCCTGGTGGGATATCTCCTTTGACTTGCACCTTCTCCCACTTCATGATCTCTTTGAACAGTAGACACTTTGTTTTATTTTTTTAATCAAACAAACATGACATTCCCAAGTTTTGAGGCTCTTTATTTTAATCTTGTATTATCATTTAGAAAACTTTGAAAATAGATTTTATTTTTTTAAATCACACACAAAACGTATTACACTTCAGGAGTGATCAGTCTTACTTGTATCGAGAGAGAACACGTCATTGTGGAATTTGTCCCCGGCCATGCCCCCATGGATGTAGATCTTTGAACCTGCTGCTACGATAACATGGCCATGTTTGTCTGGCGGCTGTCTGCCTTGTGTTTCCGGTTGGGACCAGGCGGAAGAGGCTGGGGGGTAATTAAGATAAAAGTGATCTCATATTCCCGTATTGCTGTCTGTGTCATGAAACAGACTGAAATGAAAACGAATGTCCTTATATGACCTACAAAAGCAAACAACTCTGATTGTTTCTATACTTGGTCTTTTGAACGCCTGTAACTATTGCAGCGGGGTAGGTGTACCAGGTGATTTACAGCTCGCTGCAAAGGAATTTCCATGGAAAATATTCACAATCAGTGATACGTTTGACTGTTTGAAGAAAGTAGCATGAGATTTTTTGTGAAAAACAATTTTTATACATGTACAGGAAAAAATCAGCAGTGAAATAAGATGTACTGTTTTGTCCACAGAGAGCGCCAAAATTGACATAAACCGAAATTACTAACAGGATCTTTCACAAACAAATAAAAAAAAAGAAAAATTGAGAATTGAAATAGAAACCAAACATCAAGTTAAATGGAAAGACGCTGTATGTCCAGCATTATTATAAACAAAAATTACATTAATAGAGTTATTTATATACCTGAAAGATTACAAACATGTCTGAAGGAGGGCAGAGAGACTTTAGTTTTTCACTACATCAGATAATTCCAAAGTAACATACACAGTATATTAGCACCTCTTCTTCATGTGAATTGGAATTAGTCAGGGAAACCATCTGAAAATAAGAGAGTACTGGATTCATTTGAATTGGGATTTACCTGTTAGCTGTACATTCTGGATACAATTGCGGTTGCCGCTCTGCTGTGCCCCTCCAAACACCCACAGGCTCTGAGGACAGCTTTCTGGGACAAAGCAGCAGTGTTCATACCGCGAGTCCAAACCCTCCCACTCTGGGATGTCCCACTCATGATTATCTGGGGGAGTCAGAGAGAGGAAAAATACCCCAAAAAATGTCTAACAATATAGAAGACATGGAAACACAGATGACACTTCAAAGTAAACAACAATGATAAACACCTTTTAGCAATATGGTTTTTCACAATCAAAGTCAGTCAACATTTTTGAAATTGCTTGTAACTGCAGACATAATATCTCTGCACAGTCTCTTTCAATTACCTAGATCAGTGGTTCTCAAACTATGGTATGGGCTCCCTGTGGTGGTACGCAAAGAAATCTCCACAATATAAAAAACAAACCCGATCAGCATAAAACCACAATTTTTGTATCTTGTATCTATTGGGTTGTATTTATATCAAATGTGTTTTCCCCTCTAAATTAATCTAGTTTTTGCAACAAACTACTTTAATCTGCTCAATTTATGCTCACGCACACACATAAACAACAACAGGAGTACGCCTCGCGTTTTGAAAAGTTCCACTCGATATTCCGTTATAGTTCAGTACTGAAACAACAGCAAACAGCTGTAGGCCTACAGTAACAGATATTCTGTGAATGTAGGCCTACAGTAACAGATATATGAACAGATATATTATATTCTGTGAATGTAGGCCTACATTAACAGATATATTAACAGATATATTATATTCTGTGAATGTAGGCCTATATTAACAGATATATTAACAGATATATTATATTTTGTGAATGTAGGCCTACAGTAACAGATATATTAACAGATATATTATATTTTGTGAATGTAGGCCTACAGTAACAGATATATTAACAGATATATTATATTTTGTGAATGTAGGCCTACAGTAACAGATATATTAACAGATATATTATATTCTGTGAATGTAGGCCTACATTAACAGATATATTAACAGATATATTATATTTTGTGAATGTAGGCCTACAGTAACAGATTAATGTATGTATTTCCAAACAGGTTGTTGGTCTAAAGTTGTCATTTTTATTTTTCTGCACTTTTGTGTGTGCAAGTTCTAGCGCTAACCGTTAGTAGGCCTACAGTGTGCCTGCCAGCAGACAATAATAAATAATATTCTTTTTTTTATGAATTAATTTGCCTCTTGCATTAAAAATACGTGTTGAAATCGGCCTACAGTGTATTTCAACGTCTAACTAAGCATTACTAGTCTTAAATAGGAAGATTAAATATGGAAGATTGAATGTAAATGTGCAAAAACAGAGTCGTAAATGGTTGTAAATTAAATATGAAAGATTAAATGTAAATGTGCAAAACAGAGTTGTAAATGGACAGTATTGACATAAGTTAAAGTGCATGAGTGTAGACATATTATAAGCAGAAACTATTCAATATAACGGCGAGTAGACAGACAAATGAAGTGAACATGAGTGCAGGGATAATTTGTAAATTTAACAAAATTGAACAACCTTAATACAAACGTGTACAAATGTAAACATTGTAGCCTGTTTTCAATTTGCGGAGTTAATATGACATTAATGATAACAACTTTGGCATCCATATGTGCACTTTTGTCTCTTATCAAGTTCACTCACATTTAATTAGCCTATAACCTCTATTAGCCTAACCTATAGCCTGTAACCTATAGCCTGTAACCTCAGGTGCAATAAGAGATAATAAGTGCAATAAGAAAACTTCCAGACAATCTAACTCATCTGATGTAACCTCAGGTGCAATAAGAGATAATAAGTGCAATAAGAAAACTTCCAGACAATCTAACTCATCTGATGTAACAGCCTTCACTTTAAGGTCACTGATTAGTCACATGCATATTACACAGGGTTTGTACAATTCTCAAACATTGTATTGAGTCATCATTAGGCTACTACTTATGATGTCATGATTGTAACACAGCAAACCACTTTAAGTCTACTTCCAGTATCGGTGACATTGCCAAGACGCGGGAGTGCCAGCATGTCGCGGGGCTTTCCAACGAGCAGCCGCTCAGCCAATCGCGAGCCTCTCCGATTGGGGAAGAAGTGACGGCTTATATATGGAAGAGAGCGCGGTTCATTCAACATCACTTCACAGACAGGGAAAGAAACACTAAGAGACAGAAGAAGACGGACACGCTTTGGCGTTGAGAGGCTGGTCCTATCCGAGACGACGTGAAGGCCGTTAATTAATTGACGACATTGTTATTCAGGTACGTGGAAACATTTCTTTGAATACGATAATGTGACGACGTTGTATTTTTTCATGTTGTGAAACAATTTTCATTCTGACCAAGCAAGCTAAGGTAATAATAATAATAATAATAATAATAATAATAACTTTATTTATATAGCACCTTTTAAAAACACAGGTTTACAAAGTGCTTTGACAAACAGCAAGAACAAAGCAAACTAAACCAAACACAGAAAAACATTAACAACAGTAAGAATATAACAGATGCAAAATACCAAAAATAATTAAATACAATTCAACAGAAAAGAACCCAAAGTGCACGATACACACCCAGACATATATAACCCAACCATCATAAGAACCATCATAAGAACCATCATAAGAACCCAGGAACACAAGAACCCAACAACACGAGCTGAGACCAAGAGGACCAAAGATTTAAAAAGATGTAAGAAACTAAGAGATAAAAGCAAATAAAAAGCAATGAGAAGTTAAGCGTAGTAAAAGAAATAAAAACAAGTGGTTAAAGGATCAAAAAACCCAAAACTATAATATTAATAAAAATAAAAATTAACTATAAATACAAAACATAAATAGACAAAGTAAGTAAGATAAGAAATTACCAAGTTAAAACACAAGAGGAGATTAAGATATGAGCATAAATACGAGATAAGACCATAAATAAAAGACAGTAAGAAGTAGAAGAAGATAAAAATAGTAAAACCAGTAAGAGAAGACATTAAGAAGACGACATCACATAAAAGCAAGTCTGTAAAAGTATGTTTTAAGAAGGGATTTAAAAGAATTGAGGGAATCTGCAAGTCTTATCTCCTCAGGGAGGTCGTTCCAAAGTCCAGGGGCCCTGACTGAAAAGGCCCGGTCACCTTTAGTTTTAAGTCTGGACTTTGGAACGACCAGGAGGGCCCCACCCGAGGATCTAAGACTGCGGGCTGGTGTCAGTAACTCTGTTATATAGCTTGGAGCCAGCCCCGTCCGTGCTTTAAAAGTAATGAGTAAAATCTTAAAATCGATTCTAAAACGTACAGGAAGCCAGTGTAATGAAGCTAAAATTGGAGTGATGTGATGTCGTCTGTTACAACCAGTAAGAAGCCTAGCTGCTGCATTTTGGACCAGCTGGAGGCGAGACAGTGACTTATTTGTGATTCCGGAAAAGAGGGAGTTACAGTAGTCAAGTCGGGAGAAGATGAGGGCGTGGATGATCTTTTCAAGGTCTCGTTGGGTTAGGATTGTTTTAATTTTGGAGATGGTGCGTAGATGGAAGAAGCTTGATCGGACAACTGTTTTGATATGGGATTCAAAGGTGAGATTGCAATCGAATGTTATTCCTAGATTTCTGGTGGTGGGTTGGACATTGGTGAATAAGGGACCGAGGCTGCTCTTTGAGATATGAGTGGTGTTTGGCGGGTTGAATACTATGATTTCAGATTTAGAATTGTTCAGTTGGAGAAAGTTTTGCGCCATCCAGCAGTTGATATCGTTTAGGCAGTTTCTGACAGCAGCTAGGCTCCTAGGGTCCTCAGGTCTCAAAGGAAGGTATATCTGTGTGTCGTCTGCGTAGCAGTGAAAGGAGACATTGTGGCGTTCAATTATTTGGCCAAGAGGCAGCATATAAATGGAGAATAACGATAGTGACGATAGTGATATATAGTAGTGACGATAGTGATATATTTTACCAAACTTACTTCTTTTTTTTTAATGCATATAGTTAAACAATGTGATAATAATGACAAAGTAGCTGGCCCTTGTGATTAGATATGTTGCCTTGCATGTCTGCTAAGCACGCCAACGTGGTTAAGCTAGGTACCGGCGGATGGGGAGGGGGGAAGGGGGGGGGGAAGTAGCCAGGGGTGTTAACAGTGAAAAAGAGGCGGTGTTGCTCCACCCAGTTGACCCCATGTTCTTTTTAAGACTTTGACATTTTGTGATTTCTTTGGCTAAAAAAAAAAACCACGCTTCTCTCACACAATGACTCCAAATCCCAGAAAATGACACTCCATCATTGTTTGACACTAGCTTTGTGAAATGGTAGACAGCTAAGGTAAAGCCACATTGTTCTAATGATTTGTTTCTTTCTGTAGATTTTTTTTTTCACATACTGGAGTATAAACAAGCCAAGATGAAGCTGCTGTGGGTTGTAATGTTGGTGGCCGGCACCGTGTTCGCCGACGACGACGACAAGAAGGACAGCGTGGGGACTGTGGTTGGAATCGACCTCGGGACCACCTACTCATGGTAAATAGAGACAAAGTGACAGCTGTCTTGATTGTTTTACATGCAACTTTTAAATGTGGATAACACTAATCATTTCTTAATTGTTTTTTTTTTTTTTTACTTTTTAGTGTCGGAGTGTTCAAGAATGGGCGTGTGGAGATCATCGCCAATGACCAGGGTAGCCGCATCACTCCATCGTACGTGGCCTTCACCAGCGAGGGTGAGCGTCTGATTGGCGATGCTGCCAAGAACCAGCTGACGTCTAACCCTGAGAACACCGTCTTCGATGCCAAGAGGTTGATTGGGCACACTTGGGGAGACTCGACTGTGCAGCAGGACATCAAGTACCTGCCGTTCAAAGTAAGTTTCCGCACTTCTTGACGTTACTGTTAAGAGTCTTAAGGTCCTTTTTTGGTATCGTTTGAGCTTCATTCTCTGTTTGTAACATTGATTCATGTTCCTTTTTAGGTAACTGAGAAGAAGAGCAAGCAACATATTCAGGTAGACATTGGTGGTGGCACGATGAAGACATTTGCTCCTGAGGAGATCTCTGCCATGGTGCTGACTAAAATGAAGGAGACTGCTGAGGCTTATTTGGGCAAGAAGGTACAAACACATGAAAAAAATACATTTAAAATATGTACCTCATCAAAATGATGTTCAATCAAAGCAAATGAGTTTATCTTTTTTGTCAGGTTACACATGCTGTGGTCACTGTCTCTGCCTATTTCAATGACGCCCAGCGTCAGGCCACTATGGATGCTGCAACCATCGCTGGTCTGAATGTCACGAGAATCATCAATGAGCCGTAAGTTTTGAATGAAAATGATATTTGTTGTTGTGTTTGTAAAATATTTCCCTTCATTTTTGTATTAACGTATCTTCCTTTTTTTTTTTTAGAACTGCTGCCGCCATTGCTTACGGTCTTGACAAGAGAGACGGCGAGAAGAAAATTCTCGTTTACGATCTTGGCGGTGGCACCTTCGACGTCTCCCTGCTGACCATCGACAACGGTGTGTTTGAGGTGATGGCAACCAGTGGTGACACTCATCTTGGAGGTGAGGACTTCGACCAGCGCGTCATGGAGCACTTCATCAAGCTGTACAAGAAGAAGACCGGCAAAGATGTGCGCAAAGACAACAGGGCAGTGCAGAAGCTGCGTCGTGAGGTCGAGAAGGCAAAGAGGGCGCTGTCCACTCAGCACCAGGCCCGCATTGAGATCGAGTCCTTCTTTGAGGGAGAGGACTTCTCTGAGACCCTGACCCGTGCCAAGTTTGAAGAGCTCAACATGGTAAATAATTGAACCAACATTTTGGTTATAGAAAAACTGTAACTCTAGTATAATGTTACCCTCTTGTTTATGAAACATGATTTACTAACAGTTGAACCTTTTTTCTTTTTACAGGACCTGTTCCGTTCCACCATGCAGCCTGTGCAGAAAGTACTGGACTACTCTGACCTGAAGAAGCCTGACATTGATGAGATTGTCTTGGTTGGAGGCTCCACCCGTATCCCCAAAATCCAGCAGCTGGTGAAGGAGTTCTTCAATGGCAAAGAGCCCTGCAGAGGCATCAACCCTGATGAGGCCGTGGCATACGGAGCTGCTGTGCAGGCTGGAGTGCTTTCTGGAGACAAGGGCACTGGTAGGTTATCATCGTCTCACATCATTTAATTTAATTCTAATTCGCTGAACTAGCTTTTATATTGTGTACTAATAATGTTCCTATCTTACAGAACATGTTGTTCTTCTGGACGTGTGCCCCCTGATTCTTGGTATTGAGACTGTTGGAGGAGTGATGACTAAACTGATCTCCAGGAACACTGTGGTGCCTTTAGAGGAATCCCAGATCTTCTTTACAGCTTCTGATAACCAGTCCACTGTCACCATTAAGGTTTATGAAGGTAAGAATTGTGCATACCCAACATGAAGAAAAAAAAGTTTAAAAATAGCTGTTGTTTTTTTTTGGTATGCAGAAAAAAAAATGGAATTTTGCAAAAGTTTATTCATTGATTCTGTCTCTAGGTGAGCATCCTCTGACAAAAGACAACCATCTGCTGGGCACATTCGACCTGACTGGCATCCCTCCCGCCCCTCGTGGTGTGCCACAGATTGAGGTCACCTTCAAGATCGATGTCGACGGTATCCTGCGCGTCACAGCCGAGGACAAAGATGCAGGCAACAAGAACAAGATCACCATCCCAAACGACCAGAACCGCCTGACGCCAGAGGACATCGAGCGCATGGAGAACGATGCAAAGCGCTTCGCCGATGACGACAAGAAGCTGAAGGAGAGGATCGACGCCCGCAATGAGCTGGAGAGCTACGCTTACTCTCTGAAGAACCAGATCGGAGACAAGGAAAAGCTCGGCGGAAAGCTGTCGGATGAGGACAAAGAAATCATTGAGAAGGCAGTAGAGGAGAAGATTGAGTGGATGGAGTCACACCAGGAGGCTGAGCTGGAAGACTTCCAGGCTAAGAAGAAGGAGCTTGAGGAAGTGGTACAACCAATTATCAGCAAGCTTTACGGCAGTGCAGGAGGACCACCACCAGAGGGCGCAGAAGCCGAGCAAGACGAGAAGGATGAGTTGTAGGCAAGTTTGCCATCAACTGTTTTGTCGCCCCTTGCCTCTCTGTTAGTGGCACTTAGATGTACATAATGAACTGATGAGATTCAAATCGTGAGAGGAACGGTTGGGAAGGGGTGGCCATAACAAGCAACCCTACTAAACTTTAAACTTTAAACCTACTAGACTTTAAAAAAAAAACAAGTTTCAGTGTGTGAGAGGTGTTCTCTTCGCTGGAAGGCGGAGATATTCGTCAGCCTGGATATGAGGCTTGCTGCTGCTGTTCTCAGGCAGTCCTGTTGGGGTGATGTTGTGGGGAGGGACTTAGTGGGTGGGTTGGGGCAGGTGTTAGGGGGCAAGAGCTCCAAACTTGGAAACCCGCCATTTCAGTATTCATAGAATTAAAAAATGTATCTTGGGTTTGTTGATTTAATCAAGACAGAAGAGTTCTTAAAAACAATTTATTTAAACTTTAGTGAGTATTACATCATCATGAAACCACAGTCACAACACAGTCATTATGAATGACACCCTGGGTATCCATCCCTCCAAATACAAAGGCCAAATGTATTGTCTCTGAGGCTGTTGGGCAGTCGGCTTGCTCCTTATCTCCATTCCCCTCAGCATGCACCGTCCAGGGCAATAAACACATGGAGTGGTCCAGGCGGTTGGGGGGCATATCCCCTTCAAACTTCATAAGGACCCATCTGCTTTTGTCTGCAAACATAATGGATAACATTGGAGGTTTAAACTTCTCAACCACAGTTTTAAATGTAATACAACTTTCTGTGTATGATGTGATAAGGTACAAATATTCAATGACAAGATTAATGAAAATTCTATTACCAGTGTTGAATCTATACATGGAGTTGGTCGCTCCTTCTGCTGTCATTCCCCCAAAGATATAGATGTTCTTTCCCAAAGCCACAGCTGAGTGGGCTGCTACTCCTGGTGGGATATCTCCTTTGACTTGCACCTTCTCCCACTTCATGATCTCTTTGAACAGTAGACACTTTGTTTTATTTTTTTAATCAAACAAACATGACATTCCCAAGTTTTGAGGCTCTTTATTTTAATCTTGTATTATCATTTAGAAAACTTTGAAAATAGATTTTATTTTTTCAAATCACACACAAAATTAAGATAAAAGTGATCCCATATGCAGGTATTGCTGTCTATGTCATGAAACAGACTGAAATGAAAACGGATGTCCTTATATGACCTACAAAAGCAAACAACTCTGATTGTTTCTATACTTTGTCTTTTGAACGCCTGTAACTATTGCAGCGGGGTAGGTGTACCAGGTGATTTACAGCTCGCTGCAAAGGAATTTCCATGGAAAATATTCACAATCAGTGATACGTTTGACTGTTTGAAGAAAGTAGCATGAGATTTTTTGTTAAAAACAATTTTTATACATGTACAGGAAAAAATCAGCAGTGAAATAAGATGTACTGTTTTGTCCACAGAGAGCGCCAAAATTGACATAAACCGAAATTACTAACAGGATCTTTACATTCTGGATACAATTGCGGTTGCCGCTCTGCTGTGCCCCTCCAAACACCCACAGGCTCTGAGGACAGCTTTCTGGGACAAAGCAGCAGTGTTCATACCGCGAGTCCAAACCCTCCCACTCTGGGATGTCCCACTCATGATTATCTGGGGGAGTCAGAGAGAGGAAAAATACCCCAAAAAATGTCTAACAATATAGAAGACATGGGAACACAGATGACACTTCAAAGTAAACAACAATGATAAACACCTTTTAGCAATATGGTTTTTCACAATCAAAGTCAGTCAAAATTTTTGAAATTGCTTGTAACTGCAGACATAATATCTCTGCACAGTCTCTTTCAATTACCTAGATCAGTGGTTCTCAAACTATGGTATGGGCTCCCTGTGGTGGTACGCAAAGAAATCTCCACAATATAAAAAACAAACCCGATCAGCATAAAACCACAATTTTTGTATCTTGTATCTATTGGGTTGTATTTATATCAAATGTGTTTTCCCCTCTAAATTAATCTAGTTTTTGCAACAAACAACTTTAATCTGCTCAATTTATGCTCACGCACACACATAAACAACAACAGGAGTACGCCTCGCGTTTTGAAAAGTTCCACTCGATATTCCGTTATAGTTCAGTACTGAAACAACAGCAAACAGCTGTAGGCCTACATTAACAGATATATTAACAGATATATTATATTCTGTGAATGTAGGCCTACAGTAACAGATTAATGTATGTATTTCCAAACAGGTTGTTGGTCTAAAGTTGTCATTTTTATTTTTCTGCACTTTTGTGTGTGCAAGTTCTAGCGCTAACCATTAGTAGGCCTACAGTGTGCCTGCCAGCAGACAATAATAAATAATATTCTTTTTTTATGAATTAATTTGCCTCTTGCATTAAAAATACGTGTTGAAATTGGCCTACAGTGTATTACAACGTCTAACTAAGCATTACTAGTCTTAAATAGGAAGATTAAATATGGAAGATTGAATGTAAATGTGCAAAAACAAAGTTGTAAATGGACTGTATTGACATAAGTTTAAGTGCATGAGTGTAGACATATTATAAGCAGGAACTATTCAATATAACGGCAAGTAGACAGACAAATGAAGTGAACATGAGTGCAGGGATAATTTGTAAATTTAACAAAATTGAACAACCTTAATACAAACGTGTACAAATGTAAACATTGTAGCCTGTTTTCAATTTGCGGAGTTAATATGACATTAATGATAACAACTTTGGCATCCATATGTGCACTTTTGTCTCTTATCAAGTTCACTCACATTTAATTAGCCTATAACCTCTATTAGCCTAACCTATAGTCTGTAACCTATAGCCTGTAACCTCAGGTGCAATAAGAGATAATAAGTGCAATAAGAAAACTTCCAGACAATCTAACTCATCTGATGTAACCTCAGGTGCAATAAGAGATAATAAGTGCAATAAGAAAACTTCCAGACAATCTAACTCATCTGATGTAACAGCCTTCACTTTAAGGTCACTGATTAGTCACATGCATATTACACAGTAATCGGTTACCCAGTATCGGTGACGTTGCCAAGACGCGGGAGTGCCAGCGTGTCGCGGGGCATTCCAACGAGCAGCCGCTCAGCCAATCGCGGGCCTCTCCGATTGGGGAAGAAGTGACGGCTTATATATGGAAGAGAGCGCGGTTCATTCAACATCACTTCACAGACGGGGAAAGAAACACTAAGAGACAGAAGAAGACGGACACGCTTTGGCGTTGAGAGGCTGGTCCTATCCGAGACGACGTGAAGGCCGTTAATTAATTGACGACATTGTTATTCAGGTACGTGGAAACATTTCTTTGAATACGATAATGTGACGACGTTGTATTTTTTCACGTTGTGAAACAATTTTCATTCTGACCAAGCAAGCTGAGGTAATAATAATAATAATAATAATAATAATAATAATAACTTTATTTATATAGCACCTTTTAAAAACACAGGTTTACAAAGTGCTTTGACAAACAGCAAGAACAAAGCAAACTAAACCAAACACAGAAAAACATTAACAACAGTAAGAATATAACAGATGCAAAATACCAAAAATAATTAAATACAATTCAACAGAAAAGAACCCAAAGTGCATGATACACAACCAGACATATATAACCCAACCATCATAAGAACCATCACAGGAACCATCATAAGAACCCAGGAACACAAGAACCCAACAACACGAGCTGAGACCAAGAGGACCAAAGATTTAAAAAGATGTAAGAAACTAAGAGATAAAAGCAAATAAAAAGCAATGAGAAGTTAAGCGTAGTAAAAGAAATAAAAACAAGTGGTTAAAGGATCAAAAAACCCAAAACTATAATATTAATAAAAATAAAAATTAACTATAAATACGAAACATAAATAGACAAAGTAAGTAAGATAAGAAATTACCAAGTTAAAACACAAGAGGAGATTAAGATATGAGCATAAATACGAGATAAGACCATAAATAAAAGACAGTAAGAAGTAGAAGAAGATAAAAATAGTAAAACCAGTAAGAGTCTGTAAAAGTATGTTTTAAGAAGGGATTTAAAAGAATTGAGGGAATCTGCAAGTCTTATCTCCTCAGGGAAGTCGTTCCAAAGTCCAGGGGCCCTGACTGAAAAGGCCCGGTCACCTTTAGTTTTAAGTCTGGACTTTGGAACGACCAGGAGGGCCCCACCCGAGGATCTAAGACTGCGGGCTGGCTCATATGGTGTCAGTAACTCTGTTATATAGCTTGGAGCCAGCCCCGTCCGTGCTTTAAAAGTAATGAGTAAAATCTTAAAATCGATTCTAAAACGTACAGGAAGCCAGTGTAATGAAGCTAAAATTGGAGTGATGTGATGTCGTCTGTTACAACCAGTAAGAAGCCTAGCTGCTGCATTTTGGACCAGCTGGAGGCGAGACAGTGACTTATTTGTGATTCCGGAAAAGAGGGAGTTACAGTAGTCAAGTCGGGAGAAGATGAGGGCGTGGATGATCTTTTCAAGGTCTCGTTGGGTTAGGATTGTTTTAATTTTGGAGATGGTGCGTAGATGGAAGAAGCTTGATCGGACAACTGTTTTGATATGGGATTCAAAGGTGAGATTGCAATCGAATGTTATTCCTAGATTTCTGGCGGTGGGTTGGACATTGGTGAATAAGGGACCGAGGCTGCTCTTTGAGATATGAGTGGTGTTTGGCGGGTTGAATACTATGATTTCAGATTTAGAATTGTTCAGTTGGAGAAAGTTTTGCGCCATCCAGCAGTTGATATCGTTTAGGCAGTTTCTGACAGCAGCTAGGCTCCTAGGGTCCTCAGGTCTCAAAGGAAGGTATATCTGTGTGTCGTCTGCGTAGCAGTGAAAGGAGACATTGTGGCGTTCAATTATTTGGCCAAGAGGCAGCATATAAAAGGAGAATAACGATAGTGACGATAGTGATATATAGTAGTGACGATAGTGATATATTTTACCAAACTTACTTCTTTTTTTTTAATGCATGTAGTTAAACAATGTGATAATAATGACAAAGTAGCTGGCCCTTGTGATTAGATATGTTGCCTTGCATGTCTGCTAAGCACGCCAACGTGGTTAAGCTAGGTACCGGCGGATGGGGAGGGGGGAAGGGGGGGGGGAAGTAGCCAGGGGTGTTAACAGTGAAAAAGAGGCGGTGTTGCTCCACCCAGTTGACCCCATGTTCTTTTTAAGACTTTGACATTTTGTGATTTCTTTGGCTAAAAAAAAAAAACCACGCTTCTCTCACACAATGACTCCAAATCCCAGAAAATGACACTCCATCATTGTTTGACACTAGCTTTGTGAAATGGTAGACAGCTAAGGTAAAGCCACATTGTTCTAATGATTTGTTTCTTTCTGTAGATTTTTTTTTTCACATACTGGAGTATAAACAAGCCAAGATGAAGCTGCTGTGGGTTGTAATGTTGGTGGCCGGCACCGTGTTCGCCGACGACGACGACAAGAAGGACAGCGTGGGGACTGTGGTTGGAATCGACCTCGGGACCACCTACTCATGGTAAATAGAGACAAAGTGACAGCTGTATTGATTGTTTTACACGCAACTTTTAAATGTGGATAACACTAATCATTTCTTAATTGTTTTTTTTTTTTTCCTTTTTAGTGTCGGAGTGTTCAAGAATGGGCGTGTGGAGATCATCGCCAATGACCAGGGTAACCGCATCACTCCATCGTACGTGGCCTTCACCAGCGAGGGTGAGCGTCTGATTGGCGACGCTGCCAAGAACCAGCTGACGTCTAACCCTGAGAACACCGTCTTCGATGCCAAGAGGTTGATTGGGCACACTTGGGGAGACTCGACTGTGCAGCAGGACATCAAGTACCTGCCGTTCAAAGTAAGTTTCCGCACTTCTTGACGTTACTGTTAAGAGTCTTAAGGTCCTTTTTTGGTATCGTTTGAGCTTCATTCTCTGTTTGTAACATTGATTCATGTTCCTTTTTAGGTAACTGAGAAGAAGAGCAAGCCCCATATTCAGGTAGACATTGGTGGTGGCACGATGAAGACATTTGCTCCTGAGGAGATCTCTGCCATGGTGCTGACTAAAATGAAGGAGACTGCTGAGGCTTATTTGGGCAAGAAGGTACAAACACATGAAAAAAATACATTTAAAATATGTACCTCATCAAAATGATGTTCAATCAAAGCTAATGAGTTTATCCTTTTTGTCAGGTTACACATGCTGTGGTCACTGTCTCTGCCTATTTCAATGACGCCCAGCGTCAGGCCACTAAGGATGCTGCAACCATCGCTGGTCTGAATGTCATGAGAATCATCAATGAGCCGTAAGTTTTGAATGAAAATGATGTTTGTTGTTGTGTTTGTAAAATATTTCCCTTCATTTTTGTATTAACGTATCTTCCTTTTTTTTTTTTTTTTAGAACTGCTGCCGCCATTGCTTACGGTCTTGACAAGAGAGACGGCGAGAAGAAAATTCTCGTTTTCGATCTTGGCGGTGGCACCTTCGACGTCTCCCTGCTGACCATCAACAACGGTATGTCTGAGGTGATGGCAACCAGTGGTGACACTCATCTTGGAGGTGAGGACTTCGACCAGCGCGTCATGGAGCACTTCATCAAGCTGTACAAGAAGAAGACCGGCAAAGATGTGCACAAAGACAACAGGGCAGTGCAGAAGCTGCGTCGTGAGGTCGAGAAGGCAAAGAGGGCGCTGTCCGCTCAGCACCAGGCCTGCATTGAGATCGAGTCCTTCTTTGAGGGAGAGGACTTCTCTGAGACCCTGACCCGTGCCAAGTTTGAAGAGCTCAACATGGTAAATAATTGAACCAACATTTTGGTTATAGAAAAACTGTAACTCTAGTATAATGTGACCGTCTTGTTTATGAAACATGATTTACTAACAGTTGAACCTTTTTTCTTTTTACAGGACCTGTTCCGTTCCACCATGAAGCCTGTGCAGAAAGTACTGGAAGACTCTGACCTGAAGAAGCCTGACATTGATGAGATTGTCTTGGTTGGAGGCTCCACCCGTATCCCCAAAATCCAGCAGCTGGTGAAGGAGTTCTTCAATGGCAAAGAGCCCTGCAGAGGCATCAACCCTGATGAGGCCGTGGCATACGGAGCTGCTGTGCAGGCTGGAGTGCTTTCTGGAGAGGAGGACACTGGTAGGTTATCATCGTCTCACATCATTTAATTTAATTCTAATTCGCTGAACTAGCTTTTATATTGTGTACTAATAATGTTTCTATCTTACAGAACATGTTGTTCTTCTGGACGTGTGCCCCCTGACTCTTGGTATTGAGACTGTTGGAGGAGTGATGACTAAACTGATCCCCAGGAACACTAGGGTGCCTACAAAGAAATCCCAGATCTTCTATACAGCTTCTGATTACCAGTCCACTGTCACCATTAAGTTTTATGAAGGTAAGAATTGTGCATACCCAACATGAAGAAAAAAAAGTTTAAAAATAGCTGTTTTTTTTTTTTGGTATGCAGAAAAAAAAATGGAATTTTGCAAAAGTTTATTCATTGATTTTGTCTCTAGGTGAGCGTCCTCTCACAAAAGACAACCATCTGCTGGGCACATTCGACCTGACTGGCATCCCTCCCGCCCCTCGTGGTGTGCCAAAGATTGAGGTCACCTTCAAGTTCGATGTCAACGGTATCCTGCATGTCACAGCCGAGGACAAAGGTACAGGCAACAAGAACAAGATCACCATCACAAACGACCAGAACGGCCTGACGCCAGAGGACATCGAGCGCATGGTGAACGATGCAAAGCGCTTCGCCGATGACGACAAGAAGCTGAAGGAGAGGATCGACGCCCGCAATGAGCTGGAGAGCTACGCTTACTCTCTGAAGAACCAGATCGGAGACAAGGAAAAGCTCGGCGGCAAGCTGTCGGATGAGGACAAAGAAATCATTGAGAAAGCAGTAGAGGAGAAGATTGAGTGGATGGAGTCACACCAGGAGGCTGAGCTGGAAGACTTCCAGGCTAAGAAGAAGGAGCTTGAGGAAGTGGTACAACCAATTATCAGCAAGCTTTACGGCAGTGCAGGAGGACCACCACCAGAGGGCGCAGAAGCCGAGCAAGACGAGAAGGATGAGTTGTAGGCAAGTTTGCCATCAACTGTTTTGTTGCCCCTTGCCTCTCTGTTAGTGGCACTTAGATGTACATAATGAACTGATGAGACTCAAATCATGAGAGGAACGGTTGGGAAGGGGTGGCCATAACAAGCAACCCTACTAAATCCTCTGAAAGACTTTAAAAAAAAAACAAGTTTCAGTGTGTGAGAGGTGTTCTCTTCGCTGGAAGGCGGAGATATTCGTCAGCCTGGATATGAGGCTTGCTGCTGCTGTTCTCAGGCAGTCCTGTTGGGGTGATGTTGTGGGGAGGGACTTAGTGGGTGGGTTGGGGCAGGTGTTAGGGGGCAAGAGCTCCAAACTTGGAAACCCGCCATTTCAGTATTCATAGAATTAAAAAATGTATCTTGGGTTTGTTGATTTAATCAAGACAGAAGAGTTCTTAAAAACGATTTATTTAAACTTTAGTGAGTATTACATCATCATGAAACCACAGTCACAACACAGTCATTATGAATGACACCCTGGGTATCCATCCCTCCAAATACAAAGGCCAAATGTATTGTCTCTGAGGCTGTTGGGCAGTCGGCCTGCTCCTTATCTCCATTCCCCTCAGCATGCACCGTCCAGGGCAATAAACACATGGAGTGGTCCAGGCGGTTGGGGGGCATATCCCCTTCAAACTTCATAAGGACCCATCTGCTTTTGTCTGCAAACATAATGGATAACAATGGAGGTTTAAACTTCTCAACCACAGTTTTAAATGTAATACAACTTTCTGTGTATGATGTGATAAGGTACAAATACTCAATGACAAGATTAATGAAAATTCTATTACCAGTGTTGAATCTATACATGGAGTTGGTCGCTCCTTCTGCTGTCATTCCCCCAAAGATATAGATGTTCTTTCCCAAAGCCACAGCTGAGTGGGCTGCTACTCCTGGTGGGATATCTCCTTTGACTTGCACCTTCTCCCACTTCATGATCTCTTTGAACAGTAGACACTTTGTTTTATTTTTTTAATCAAACAAACATGACATTCCCAAGTTTTGAGGCTCTTTATTTTAATCTTGTATTATCATTTAGAAAACTTTGAAAATAGATTTTATTTTTTTAAATCACACACAAAATTAAGATAAAAGTGATCTCATATTCCCGTATTGCTGTCTATGTCATGAAACAGACTGAAATGAAAAGGTATGTCCTTATATGACCTACAAAAGAAAACAACTCTGATTGTTTCTATACTTTGTCTTTTGAACGCCTGTAACTATTGCAGCGGGGTAGGTGTACCAGGTGATTTACAGCTCGCTGCAAAGGAATTTCCATGGAAAATATTCACAATCAGTGATACGTTTGACTGTTTGAAGAAAGTAGCATGAGATTTTTTGTTAAAAACAATTTTTATACATGTACAGGAAAAAATGAGCAGTGAAATAAGATGTACTGTTTTGTCCACAGAGAGCGCCAAAATTGACATAAACCGAAATTACTAACAGGATCTTTCACAAACAAATAAAAAAAAAGAAAAATTGAGAATTGAAATAGAAACCAAACATCAAGTTAAATGGAAAGACGCTGTATGTCCAGCATTATTCAACAAACAAAAAAATGACGCCTGATTGTGTGGCAGAATTGTGTCAGAGTTCCTTGTAACACAATATACCAAGAAGAAATAATGACTGGGAGTTGGAAACGCAAGAATATACAACATGTTCATAAGCTTTGCATGTGATACAAAGTTTCACCAGTGCTTTCCAACAGGTGAAACATTTCTATCATTGTGGAATCAGTGGCTAATACCACTGTAAAGCTCTGTATGATACACCTACTGTATGTTGAGCAGCTGGTTAATTAAACACAAACCTGTATCAAAGACGTGAAGTGTGGGGTCTGCGACAGGTGCAGCTCCTGCTTCCCCACCCGAAAAGACGTACAGTCTGTCCCCGAGGCAGGCGGAGCTGGTGTGGTATGTTCTCGGGCTGGGGGGTTTACCATTCACAGATACACTCTTCCAGGAAGACCCACTGTCTGGTCACACAGGAATAATTGTTCATGTACAATAATATTAGTCTGTCTGTTCAGAAATGGGAACATCACTGGTTAAAAAAGAATTAAAAACAAAAATTACATTAATAGAGTTATTTATATACCTGAAAGATTACAAACATGTCTGAAGGAGGGCAGAGAGACTTTAGTTTTTCATTACATCAGATAATTCCAAAGTAACATACACAGTATATTAGCACCTCTTCTTCATGTGAATTGGAATTAGTCAGGGAAACCATCTGAAAATAAGAGAGTACTGGATTCATTTGAATTGGGATTTACCTGTTAGCTGTACATTCTGGATACAATTGCGGTTGCCGCTCTGCTGTGCCCCTCCAAACACCCACAGGCTCTGAGGACAGCTTTCTGGGACAAAGCAGCAGTGTTCATACCGCGAGTCCAAACCCTCCCACTCTGGGATGTCCCACTCATGATTATCTGGGGGAGTCAGAGAGAGGAAAAATACCCCCAAAAATGTCTAACAATATAGAAGACATGGGAACACAGATGACACTTCAAAGTAAACAACAATGATAAACACCTTTTAGCAATATGGTTTTTCACAATCAAAGTCAGTCAAAATTTTTGAAATTGCTTGTAACTGCAGACATAATATCTCTGCACAGTCTCTTTCAATTACCTAGATCAGTGGTTCTCAAACTATGGTATGGGCTCCCTGTGGTGGTACGCAAAGAAATCTCCACAATATAAAAAACAAACCCGATCAGCATAAAACCACAATTTTTGTATCTTGTATCTATTGGGTTGTATTTATATCAAATGTGTTTTCCCCTCTAAATTAATCTAGTTTTTGCAACAAACAACTTTAATCTGCTCAATTTATGCTCACGCACACACATAAACAACAACAGGAGTACGCCTCGCGTTTTGAAAAGTTCCACTCGATATTCCGTTATAGTTCAGTACTGAAACAACAGCAAACAGCTGTAGGCCTACAGTAACAGATATTCTGTGAATGTAGGCCTACAGTAACAGATATATGAACAGATATATTATATTCTGTGAATGTAGGCCTACATTAACAGATATATTAACATATATTATATTCTGTGAATGTAGGCCTACATTAACAGATATATGAACAGATATATTATATTCTGTGAATGTAGGCCTACAGTAACAGATATATGAACAGATATATTATATTTTGTGAATGTAGGCCTACATTAACAGATATATTAACAGATATATTATATTCTGTGAATGTAGGCCTACAGTAACAGATATATGAACAGATATATTATATTCTGTGAATGTAGGCCTACAGTAACAGATATATGAACAGATATATTATATTTTGTGAATGTAGGCCTACAGTAACAGATATATTGACAGATATATTATATTCTGTTAATGTAGGCCTACAGTAACAGATATATTAACAGATATATTATATTCTGTGAATGTAGGCCTACATTAACAGATATATTAACAGATATATTATATTTTGTGAATGTAGGCCTACATTCACAGATATATTAACAGATATATTATATTTTGTGAATGTAGGCCTACATTAACAGATATATTAACAGATATATTATATTTTGTGAATGTAGGCCTACATTAACAGATATATTAACAGATATATTATATTCTGTTAATGTAGGCCTACATTCACAGATATATTAACAGATATATTATATTCTGTGAATGTAGGCCTACATTCACAGATATATTAACAGATATATTATATTCTGTGAATGTAGGCCTACATTAACAGATATATTAACAGATATATTATATTTTGTGAATGTAGGCCTACATTCACAGATATATTAACAGATATATTATATTTTGTGAATGTAGGCCTACATTAACAGATATATTAACAGATATATTATATTTTGTGAATGTAGGCCTACATTAACAGATATATTAACAGATATATTATATTCTGTTAATGTAGGCCTACATTCACAGATATATTAACAGATATATTATATTCTGTGAATGTAGGCCTACATTCACAGATATATTAACAGATATATTATATTCTGTGAATGTAGGCCTACAGTAATAGATTAATGTATGTATTTCCAAACAGGTTGTTGGTCTAAAGTTGTCATTTTTATTTTTCTGCACTTTTGTGTGTGCAAGTTCTAGCGCTAACCATTAGTAGGCCTACAGTGTGCCTGCCAGCAGACAATAATAAATAATATTCTTTTTTTATGAATTAATTTGCCTCTTGCATTAAAAATACGTGTTGAAATCGGCCTACAGTGTATTTCAACGTCTAACTAAGCATTACTAGTCTTAAATAGGAAGATTAAATATGGAAGATTGAATGTAAATGTGCAAAAACAGAGTCGTAAATGGACAGTATTGACATAAGTTAAAGTGCATGAGTGTAGACATGTTATAAGCAGAAACTATTCAATATAACGGCGAGTAGACAGACAAATGAAGTGAACATGAGTGCAGGGATAATTTGTAAATTTAACAAAATTGAACAACCTTAATACAAACGTGTACAAATGTAAACATTGTAGCCTGTTTTCAATTTGCGGAGTTAATATGACATTAATGATAACAACTTTGGCATCCATATGTGCACTTTTGTCTCTTATCAAGTTCACTCACATTTAATTAGCCTATAACCTCTATTAGCCTAACCTATAGTCTGTAACCTATAGCCTGTAACCTCAGGTGCAATAAGAGATAATAAGTGCAATAAGAAAACTTATTTATATTTTCATTTCATTGTACAGTGTTCCCCTTGTTATTTTATTTTGTATTATATCTTTGCTTTAATACAGTGTATAACTTCTGTAGTTTATTTTAAATCACTTAGCTGTTACTACAACTTTTTTACTTTTACATTTTTTATACTTTTCTACTCTTTTTTTTCTTCTTACAATGCTAATCTATCTTATATATAATTTTAACTTTTTTTTTGCAGAAGCTGACTCGGAGAAACGCACAAGAATTCCAACGTACCTGTACTGTCCTGTACCTGTGCAAATGGCACTAAACATCTATTCTATTCTATTCTATTCTATAAGCCTCCATGAAAATCCAGAGTAATAATAAATGTAAATAGAAATACACTAACTCAATTAAACCACTTTACGTGGTAGGCCTAATCAAAATGATAATAACACAGCAATACTTAGCCTATTACTGTTTGTAAAAGAAGATAAGATAAGATAAAACTTATTTGATCCCCCATTATGGGGACATTTTTTTGTTACAACAAAATGTTGATTCAAAAAACAGGAATAATAATAATAATTTATTTGCAGATACTGGTCTCAATCCGGCCTAACATATTTCAATAAAGTAATAGTTTTTAATCCAGTATTTACTCAACCAAGGCTATCAATTGATATTTTGGTTTCTAACTGAGATATTCTAAGTGTCTTCAATATCCTTGCACATAAATAATTATCCTAATTGGGTTAATCCAACTTGGGAAATAAAAAGACAAAAAGGAAAAAGCAGCATATTGTAAATTATGAATAATTTCTACATGAATAATTGTATTTTTTTACTGGATTAGCTGTTATGTTTTTTGGTATATGATGTTTGACACTCCCTCCAGCATTCATCTTGTAGTGCCATAGTTCTACTTTCAATTTTAGGGAGAAAAAAAAACTATGGCTTGATTAAGACTGACCTACACAAAAGACAAAAAATGTATAGGGTCCGTAGGTGAAATGTAGAATGATATAGTTGGTGCCCAACACCATGCAGGACGCAATCAGCAATCATTCTTTGTCTGTCTAGTTCATGAATTTTCTAGAATTATTATTATTATTCCGTCTGTTTTCAAGATATAGGGCAAAATTAGTAGAAAAGCCACAAAATGAGTGTGAACAGTTTCAGGAATTTGCTACAAATGATTAATTAACTATATTGGTGTTACCCATTGAAACAATATAGTAGAATAACATATTTTAATCAGGGTAGAGCAGCAGTGTGCAGCGTTGCATCAGTGCTCTTTAAGGACACATCGAGTTTGCTGACTTTTCTACTTTCTGTAACTCTTTATGTGGTTATTCACCAGAAGTGTTTTTGTTGTTTGAATGTGCTCCTTTTTCTACAGTTTGAACCCCTTAAAACAACCCATTAATGAACACATGATTGAATGAAGAAATAATAAAAGAGAAAGAAAAAAAAAGAAAGTAGATCAGTGATACTATTAAACAATACAAATTCACAAATTCCTGAAACAAGCTGATTTGTTTTTGATCCTCACCCCAGTGGCAGATTGATTCCTGCTATAAAAGTGTTTTTCACTCTGTTTCTTGTATTTTTTTACACCATACATTGGTTTTACAACAGAGTAGACTGTGTGTTTGTTGGAAAACCATAGAGCGTCATGATTAAAACAAACACAATTATATATAATATAATATAAATATATAATTCTCATAGTAGAATAGAGTGTGATTTTTTTGTCTGTGCTCCTCGACCTGCAGATGTGTATATTGTACAAAATAATTAAGTGCATTTGTAATTTAAGCTGTTGTGAGCCTGTTATAAAGTCAAGGTTTAAAGTACTGCAGGTTTCTTGCATTTTAAGTGGGGATGTTGAGCCTTAATTGAACTTGTGTACATTATAAGATGAAACGTCCAGACAATCTAACTCATCTGATGTAACAGCCTTCACTTTAAGGTCACTGACTAGTCACATGCATCACATGCAGCGGCAATAAAGCGGCCCAGTATCGGTGACATTGCCAAGACGCGGGAGTGCCAGCGTGTCGCGGGGCTTTCCAACGAGCAGCCGCTCAGCCAATCGCGGGCCTCTCCGATTGGGGAAGAAGTGACGGCTTATATATGGAAGAGAGCGCGGTTCATTCAACATCACTTCACAGACGGGGAAAAAAACACTAAGAGACAGAAGAAGACGGACACGCTTTGGCGTTGAGAGGCTGGTCCTATCCGAGACGACGTGAAGGCCGTTAATTAATTGACGACATTGTTATTCAGGTACGTGGAAACATTTCTTTGAATACGATAATGTGACGACGTTGTATTTTTTCACGTTGTGAAACAATTTTCATTCTGACCAAGCAAGCTGAGGTAATAATAATAATAATAATAATAATAATAATAACTTTATTTATATAGCACCTTTTAAAAACACAGGTTTACAAAGTGCTTTGACAAACAGCAAGAACAAAGCAAACTAAACCAAACACAGAAAAACATTAACAACAGTAAGAATATAACAGATGCAAAATACCAAAAATAATTAAATACAATTCAACAGAAAAGAACCCAAAGTGCACGATACACACCCAGACATATATAATCCAACCATCATAAGAACCATCATAAGAACCATCATAAGAACCCAGGAACACAAGAACCCAACAACACGAGCTGAGACCAAGAGGACCAAAGATTTAAAAAGATGTAAGAAACTAAGAGATAAAAGCAAATAAAAAGCAATGAGAAGGTAAGCGTAGTAAAAGAAATAAAAACAAGTGGTTAAAGGATCAAAAAACCCAAAACTATAATATTAATAAAAATAAAAATTAACTATAAATACAAAACATAAATAGACAAAGTAAGTAAGATCAGAAATTACCAAGTTAAAACACAAGAGGAGTTAAGATATGAGCATAAATACGAGATAAGACCATAAATAAAAGACAGTAAGAAGTAGAAGAAGATAAAAATAGTAAAACCAGTAAGAGAAGACATTAAGAAGACGACATCACATAAAAGCAAGTCTGTAAAAGTATGTTTTAAGAAGGGATTTAAAAAAATTGAGGGAATCTGCAAGTCTTATCTCCTCAGGGAGGTCGTTCCAAAGTCCAGGGGCCCTGACTGAAAAGGCCCGGTCACCTTTAGTTTTAAGTCTGGACTTTGGAACGACCAGGAGGCCCCCACCCGAGGATCTAAGACTGTGGGCTGGCTCATATGGTGTCAGTAACTCTGTTATATAGCTTGGAGCCAGCCCCGTCCGTGCTTTAAAAGTAATGAGTAAAATCTTAAAATCGATTCTAAAACGTACAGGAAGCCAATGTAATGAAGCTAAAATTGGAGTGATGTGATGTCGTCTGTTACAACCAGTAAGAAGCCTAGCTGCTGCATTTTGGACCAGCTGGAGGCGAGACAGTGACTTATTTGTGATTCCGGAAAAGAGGGAGTTACAGTAGTCAAGTCGGGAGAAGATGAGGGCGTGGATGATCTTTTCAAGGTCTCGTTGGGTTAGGATTGTTTTAATTTTGGAGATGGTGCGTAGATGGAAGAAGCTTGATCGGACAACTGTTTTGATATGGGATTCAAAGGTGAGATTGCAATCGAATGTTATTCCTAGATTTCTGGCGGTGGGTTGGACATTGGTGAATAAGGGACCGAGGCTGCTCTTTGAGATATGAGTGGTGTTTGGCGGGTTGAATACTATGATTTCAGATTTAGAATTGTTCAGTTGGAGAAAGTTTTGCGCCATCCAGCAGTTGATATCGTTTAGGCAGTTTCTGACAGCAGCTAGGCTCCTAGGGTCCTCAGGTCTCAAAGGAAGGTATATCTGTGTGTCGTCTGCGTAGCAGTGAAAGGAGACATTGTGGCGTTCAATTATTTGGCCAAGAGGCAGCATATAAATGGAGAATAACGATAGTGACGATAGTGATATATAGTAGTGACGATAGTGATATATTTTACCAAACTTACTTCTTTTTTTTTAATGCATATAGTTAAACAATGTGATAATAATGACAAAGTAGCTGGCCCTTGTGATTAGATATGTTGCCTTGCATGTCTGCTAAGCACGCCAACGTGGTTAAGCTAGGTACCGGCGGATGGGGAGGGGGGAAGGGGGGGGGGGGAGTAGCCAGGGGTGTTAACAGTGAAAAAGAGGCGGTGTTGCTCCACCCAGTTGACCCCATGTTCTTTTTAAGACTTTGAAAACCACGCTTCTCTCACACAATGACTCCAAATCCCAGAAAATGACACTCCATCATTGTTTGACACTAGCTTTGTGAAATGGTAGACAGCTAAGGTAAAGCCACATTGTTCTAATGATTTGTTTCTTTCTGTAGATTTTTTTTTTCACATACTGGAGTATAAACAAGCCAAGATGAAGCTGCTGTGGGTTGTAATGTTGGTGGCCGGCACCGTGTTCGCCGACGACGACGACAAGAAGGACAGCGTGGGGACTGTGGTTGGAATCGACCTCGGGACCACCTACTCATGGTAAATAGAGACAAAGTGACAGCTGTCTTGATTGTTTTACACGCAACTTTTAAATGTGGATAACACTAATCATTTCTTAATTGTTTTTTTTTTTTTTCCTTTTTAGTGTCGGAGTGTTCAAGAATGGGCGTGTGGAGATCATCGCCAATGACCAGGGTAGCCGCATCACTCCATCGTACGTGGCCTTCACCAGCGAGGGTGAGCGTCTGATTGGCGACGCTGCCAAGAACCAGCTGACGTCTAACCCTGAGAACACCGTCTTCGATGCCAAGAGGTTGATTGGGCGCACTTGGGGAGACTCGACTGTGCAGCAGGACATCAAGTACCTGCCGTTCAAAGTAAGTTTCTGCATTTCTTGACGTTACTGTTAAGAGTCTTAAGGTCCTTTTTTGGTATCGTTTGAGCTTCATTCTCTGTTTGTAACATTGATTCATGTTCCTTTTTAGGTAACTGAGAAGAAGAGCAAGCCCCATATTCAGGTAGACATTGGTGGTGGCACGATGAAGACATTTGCTCCTGAGGAGATCTCTGCCATGGTGCTGACTAAAATGAAGGAGACTGCTGAGGCTTATTTGGGCAAGAAGGTACAAACACATGAAAAAAATACATTTAAAATATGTACCTCATCAAAATGATGTTCAATCAAAGCTAATGAGTTTATCCTTTTTGTCAGGTTACAGATGCTGTGGTCACTGTCCCTGCCTATTTCAATGACGCCCAGCGTCAGGCCACTAAGGATGCTGCAACCATCGCTGGTCTGAATGTCATGAGAATCATCAATGAGCCGTAAGTTTTGAATGAAAATGATGTTTGTTGTTGTGTTTGTAAAATATTTCCCTTCATTTTTGTATTAACGTATCTTCCTTTTTTTTTTTTTTAGAACTGCTGCCGCCATTGCTTACGGTCTTGACAAGAGAGACGGCGAGAAGAAAATTCTCGTTTTCGATCTTGGCGGTGGCACCTTCGACGTCTCCCTGCTGACCATCGACAACGGTGTGTTTGAGGTGGTGTCAACCAGTGGTGACACTCATCTTGGAGGTGAGGACTTCGACCAGCGCGTCATGGAGCACTTCATCAAGCTGTACAAGAAGAAGACCGGCAAAGATGTGCGCAAAGACAACAGGGCAGTGCAGAAGCTGCGTCGTGAGGTCGAGAAGGCAAAGAGGGCGCTGTCCGCTCAGCACCAGGCCCACATTGAGATCGAGTCCTTCTTTGAGGGAGAGGACTTCTCTGAGACCCTGACCCGTGCCAAGTTTGAAGAGCTCAACATGGTAAATAATTGAACCAACATTTTGGTTATAGAAAAACTGTAACTCTAGTATAATGTTACCCTCTTGTTTATGAAACATGATTTACTAACAGTTGAACCTTTTTTCTTTTTCCAGGACCTGTTCCGTTCCACCATGAAGCCTGTGCAGAAAGTACTGGAAGACTCTGACCTGAAGAAGCCTGACATTGATGAGATTGTCTTGGTTGGAGGCTCCACCCGTATCCCCAAAATCCAGCAGCTGGTGAAGGAGTTCTTCAGTGGCAAAGAGCCCTCCAGAGGCATCAACCCTGATGAGGCCGTGGCATACGGAGCTGCTGTGCAGGCTGGAGTGCTTTCTGGAGAGGAGGACACTGGTAGGTTATCATCGTCTCGCATCATTTAATTCTAATTCGCTGAACTAGCTTTTATATTGTGTACTAATAATGTTCCTATCTTACAGGAGATGTTGTTCTTCTGGACGTGTGCCCCCTGACTCTTGGTATTGAGACTGTTGGAGGAGTGATGACTAAACTGATCCCCAGGAACACTGTGGTGCCTACAAAGAAATCCCAGATCTTCTCTACAGCTTCTGATAACCAGCCCACTGTCACCATTAAGGTTTATGAAGGTAAGAATTGTGCATACCCAACATGAAGAAAAAAAAGTTTAAAAATAGCTGTTGGGTTTTTTTGGTATGCAGAAAAAAAAAATGGAATTTTGCAAAAGTTTATTCATTGATTCTGTCTCTAGGTGAGCGTCCTCTCACAAAAGACAACCATCTGCTGGGCACATTCGACCTGACTGGCATCCCTCCCGCCCCTCGTGGTGTGCCACAGATTGAGGTCACCTTCGAGATCGATGTCAACGGTATCCTGCGTGTCACAGCCGAGGACAAAGGTACAGGCAACAAGAACAAGATCACCATCACAAACGACCAGAACCGCCTGACGCCAGAGGACATCGAGCGCATGGTGAACGATGCAGAGCGCTTCGCCGATGACGACAAGAAGCTGAAGGAGAGGATCGACGCCCGCAATGAGCTGGAGAGCTACGCTTACTCTCTGAAGAACCAGATCGGAGACAAGGAAAAGCTCGGCGGCAAGCTGTCGGATGAGGACAAAGAAATCATTGAGAAGGCAGTAGAGGAGAAGATTGAGTGGATGGAGTCACACCAGGAGGCTGAGCTGGAAGACTTCCAGGCTAAGAAGAAGGAGCTTGAGGAAGTGGTACAACCAATTATCAGCAAGCTTTACGGCAGTGCAGGAGGACCACCACCAGAGGGCGCAGAAGCCGAGCAAGACGAGAAGGATGAGTTGTAGGCAAGTTTGCCATCAACTGTTTTGTCGCCCCTTGCCTCTCTGTTAGTGGCACTTAGATGTACATAATGAACTGATGAGACTCAAATCGTGAGAGGAACGGTTGGGAAGGGGTGGCCATAACAAGCAACCCTACTAAATCCTCTGAAAGACTTTAAAAAAAAAACAAGTTTCAGTGTGTGAGAGGTGTTCTCTTCGCTGGAAGGCGGAGATATTCGTCAGCCTGGATATGAGGCTTGCTGCTGCTGTTCTCAGGCAGTCCTGTTGGGGTGATGTTGTGGGGAGGGACTTAGTGGGTGGGTTGGGGCAGGTGTTAGTGGGTCATTTGAGTTGGAAGTCTGTGGGATCAAGGGCTCATTATGTCCACAGTCAAGGCTAAAAGTTATTTATTGAATCTGATCGTTGATGAGACATTGAAATAAATGTTTGATAAAAAATCCAAATCTGGTGTCTGTCATTTCATAGTGTACCTGGTCACAATCAATATTTCAGCCTTTTGTAGCACTAAGATGAATTCTCAAGAGCTCCAAACTTGGAAACCTGCCATTTCAGTATTTACAGAATTAAAAAATGTATCTTGGGTTTGTTGATTTAATCAAGACAGAAGAGTTCTTAAAAACAATTTATTTAAACTTTAGTGAGTATTACATCATCATGAAACCACAGTCACAACACAGTCATTATGAATGACACCCTGGGTATCCATCCCTCCAAATACAAAGGCCAAATGTATTGTCTCTGAGGCTGTTGGGCAGTCGGCCTGCTCCTTATCTCCATTCCCCTCAGCATGCACCGTCCAGGGCAATAAACACATGGAGTGGTCCAGGCGGTTGGGGGGCATATCCCCTTCAAACTTCATAAGGACCCATCTGCTTTTGTCTGCAAACATAATGGATAACATTGGAGGTTTAAACTTCTCAACCACAGTTTTAAATGTAATACAACTTTCTGCGTATGATGTGATAAGGTACAAATATTCAATGACAAGATTAATGAAAATTCTATTACCAGTGTTGAATCTATACATGGAGTTGGTCGCTCCTTCTGCTGTCATTCCCCCAAAGATATAGATGTTCTTTCCCAAAGCCACAGCTGAGTGGGCTGCTACTCCTGGTGGGATATCTCCTTTGACTTGCACCTTCTCCCACTTCATGATCTCTTTGAACAGTAGACACTTTGTTTTATTTTTTTAATCAAACAAACATGACATTCCCAAGTTTTGAGGCTCTTTATTTTAATCTTGTATTATCATTTAGAAAACTTTGAAAATAGATTTTAATTTTATTAAATCACACACAAAACGTATTACACTTCAGGAGTGATCAGTCTTACTTGTATCGAGAGAGAACACGTCATTGTGGAATTTGTCCCCGGCCATGCCCCCATGGATGTAGATCTTTGAACCTGCTGCTACGATAACATGGCCATGTTTGGCTGGCGGCTGTCTGCCTTGTGTTTCCGGTTGGGACCAGGCGGAAGAGGCTGGGGGGAAATTAAGATAAAAGTGATCTCATATTCCCGTATTGCTGTCTACGTCATGAAACAGACTGAAATGAAAACGGATGTCCTTATATGACCTACAAAAGCAAACAACTCTGATTGTTTCTATACTTTGTCTTTTGAACGCCTGTAACTATTGCAGCGGGGTAGGTGTACCAGGTGATTTACAGCTCGCTGCAAAGGAATTTCCATGGAAAATATTCACAATCAGTGATACGTTTGACTGTTTGAAGAAAGTAGCATGAGATTTTTTGTTAAAAACAATTTTTATACATGTACAGGAAAAAATCAGCAGTGAAATAAGATGTACTGTTTTGTCCACAGAGAGCGCCAAAATTGACATAAACCGAAATTACTAACAGGATCTTTCACAAACAAATAAAAAAAAAGAAAAATTGAGAATTGAAATAGAAACCAAACATCAAGTTAAATGGAAAGACGCTGTATGTCCAGCATTATTCAACAAACAAAAAAATGACGCCTGATTGTGTGGCAGAATTGTGTCAGAGTTCCTTGTAACACAATATACCAAGAAGAAATAATGACTGGGAGTTGGAAACGCAAGAATATACAACATGTTCATAAGCTTTGCATGTGATACAAAGTTTCACCAGTGCTTTCCAACAGGTGAAACATTTCTATCATTGTGGAATCAGTGGCTAATACCACTGTAAAGCTCTGTATGATACACCTACTGTATGTTGAGCAGCTGGTTAATTAAACACAAACCTGTATCAAAGACGTGAAGTGTGGGGTCTGCGACAGGTGCAGCTCCTGCTTCCCCACCCGAAAAGACGTACAGTCTGTCCCCGAGGCAGGCGGAGCTGGTGTGGTATGTTCTCGGGCTGGGGGGTTTACCATTCACAGATACACTCTTCCAGGAAGACCCACTGTCTGGTCACACAGGAATAATTGTTCATGTACAATAATATTAGTCTGTCTGTTCAGAAATGGGAACATCACTGGTTAAAAAAGAATTAAAAACAAAAATTACATTAATAGAGTTATTTATATACCTGAAAGATTACAAACATGTCTGAAGGAGGGCAGAGAGACTTTAGTTTTTCACTACATCAGATAATTCCAAAGTAACATACACAGTATATTAGCACCTCTTCTTCATGTGAATTGGAATTAGTCAGGGAAACCATCTGAAAATAAGAGAGTACTGGATTCATTTGAATTGGGATTTACCTGTTAGCTGTACATTCTGGATACAATTGCGGTTGCCGCTCTGCTGTGCCCCTCCAAACACCCACAGGCTCTGAGGACAGCTTTCTGGGACAAAGCAGCAGTGTTCATACCGCGAGTCCAAACCCTCCCACTCTGGGATGTCCCACTCATGATTATCTGGGGGAGTCAGAGAGAGGAAAAATACCCCAAAAAATGTCTAACAATATAGAAGACATGGGAACACAGATGACACTTCAAAGTAAACAACAATGATAAACACCTTTTAGCAATATGGTTTTTCACAATCAAAGTCAGTCAAAATTTTTGAAATTGCTTGTAACTGCAGACATAATATCTCTGCACAGTCTCTTTCAATTACCTAGATCAGTGGTTCTCAAACTATGGTATGGGCTCCCTGTGGTGGTACGCAAAGAAATCTCCACAATATAAAAAACAAACCCGATCAGCATAAAACCACAATTTTTGTATCTTGTATCTATTGGGTTGTATTTATATCAAATGTGTTTTCCCCTCTAAATTAATCTAGTTTTTGCAACAAACAACTTTAATCTGCTCAATTTATGCTCACGCACACACATAAACAACAACAGGAGTACGCCTCGCGTTTTGAAAAGTTCCACTCGATATTCCGTTATAGTTCAGTACTGAAACAGCAGCAAACAGCTGTAGGCCTACAATAACAGATATTTTGTGAATGTAGGCCTACATTAACAGATATATGAACAGATATATTATATTTTGTGAATGTAGACCTACAGTAACAGATATATGAACAGATATATTATATTTTGTGAATGTAGGCCTACAGTAACAGATATATTAACATATATTATATTCTGTGAATGTAGACCTACAGTAACAGATTAATGTATGTATTTCCAAACAGGTTGTTGGTCTAAAGTTGTCATTTTTATTTTTCTGCACTTTTGTGTGTGCAAGTTCTAGCGCTAACCGTTAGTAGGCCTACAGTGTGCCTGCCAGCAGACAATAATAAATAATATTCTTTTTTTTATGAATTAATTTGCCTCTTGCATTAAAAATACATGTTGAAATCGGCCTACAGTGTATTTCAACGTCTACCATAATGGTGGTACTTGGAGAGGTGGTACGCAGTCTAAAAAGTTTGAGAACCACTGACCTAGATTTATGATGTTGCAATGTGTGAAACTGCCGCTTGGGTTTGCTCCTCCAACAATAAGGATGCTTCCCTTTCCCTCATCTGCAGGTGGAATGAACGTGCAGGTGTGACCCACACTGACACCTGGAGCACTTCCTCTGGGCATCAAAGAATACCTGTTGAACAGACAGTAAAAGTTAACACAAAGACAAACAGTGACATTTACATCAAGATGCTCTTAGATACATTCACTTACCATATTCCTGCTTTGGGTTTATCTAGGGGGTCAAGTACAGGGAGAAACTCCATGGCTGTCAAGGATGAATGAATGGACCATGTGTTGTTGTTCCTTTTGATGCTCCCTGCTGTCATCAACCAAGCACATACAATTTACAAACCACAGATTGTAAATAATAAGGTTACTAAGTGACAAACCTTTAACCTTGGTCTACATTATTGTAGATATAATATTGTCATTACCACCACATATACAGAAGCCCTTACATGACATCTCTATAATCCACATATTAAGGAGCTTCTATAGACATTTTATGCACACGGTTTCGCACAAGGGTGGCTTGTAAGATCCAGTTAGTAACATCTGTAAAATAAACCTTCATGCATGTGTCACGCTGATGAGTTGTGAACACACAGTGCGGTTATCAAGCTGCTACGTGCTAACTCGAATGAGCGTCTTTGAAGAGCTTCCTACACACTGACCTGTTCTTCCGGGTGAAAAAGAGACTTCTTTACTCGTGTCTTATAAATACGAAACGTTGCTCGGTTGCAGCGTTGTCTTACGTCCGTTCAGTAACAGCAGTGACAGCGAAGTGAACTGTACGTAAATTGTTTTGTTTGTGTACGTTCTAAACGTAGTTGCTGTAGTTCTCACAGCGCATGCGCAGTTCAATTCGCTCGCTTGGCCATCCCAGAGCCTTATAATGTCGCGACTAACTTCAACCCAAATCCCGATGTTATTATCAGTGAAACATAATGTTTATCAATGAGTCTCTCACGGAAGTGTATTTCCTGCCCATAAGACTCAAAACAGCGTCTTCCTCTTGAATGTAAGTGAGAAGAGAGGTAGGCTGTGGAGGGGGGGGGGGGGGGGGGGCATCATCAGACCCCTTCACAGGTGAAGTTAATTATCGTCTTTTCAGTTAAAAAAGTTTAAAGTTGAATAAGCCCACTCGAAATAAGTGAAAAGCAATTCCGTCTGTCTGACTTTATGTCACATATTTTAAGGATTCAAGCTCTATTTTTGACAAAAAAAATAAAAATATTTGCTGCTAAATAAAGTTTTTAAGCCTTTTGAAATTAGCTCGAACCTTTTCTTATCTCTGTTAGGCCAGCTTTTACTTAACATCATCTAATATTTATCTATAACAGTTATAATAAAACAATTTGATTTGTCTTAGGCGAGGAAAAACATTGTAGTTTCTGGCTGCCGTATTTGTTCGGTGTAGTATACATTTGGATGGGCCTAGTGAAACACATGGAAAAAAAAAAACATATATTTTCTAATTTCATATGAATAAGAGAAAACACATTAAAATGAAACGAGTTGCCCAAATTCTACCCAATGCAATTTTCCCCATGTTTATGATCCTGCTGGGTGCAGGCAGGATAGAAGGTCACATTATATGCAAAATGCATTTTACCAAGTTTTTCTGACACTAATGTTTTGGGGAGAAAAAAAAGAAAGAATATTTCACACTGATGACATCATCTATTATCAATGTCTGATGAATTGTGTGAACCTAAATGTCTGTATTTTGTGACTGTATGGGGGGCAGAGCTGGACTTGAGTCTGTCAGAGGCCATGCCTCTGCAGCGGTATCTGCACAGTTTCCCCTTCAGGTGAAGCAGAGTATGACTTTCAGAGAACTCCTTTGTTTTCCATGACATATTGAAGATGTCAAGTTTCATGTGACTTTTCTATTTACAGGGCCTTTCACTATACATGTGTTGTTGCACCGTCATGCATTTGTAATATATACTATAGAGTGATTTTTTTTTAGTGCAGATAGATATAGTCATGCATGGGTTTGCTGTACTATTTTTTTTTTTTTTTTTAGCAAATGTACAAAAAATTAGAACATAACTGCAGGATAGGATTAGAAAGTCGAATAGCGACCTCTTGTGGTTACATTAAGTTGATGCAGGCACTCTCCAGTAAAGCATGTTATCTTTAACACTATATTAAGTAACATGGGATACATTTTTGACCAGTTCTAAAGTGACCCTCAAATTAAGAATATATCATATAGTTATACAATTTACTGAAACAATTTGCATGCACAATGCTATTTTCAAATACGTCACTATTTACATTTTTTTGGACACCATAATATATTTCATATGCAGCTATAAGACATAGTTAAAGTGCTATATATTATTGCATTAAGTGTGGGGACTAACAATTTGAGTTTTACCTTCTAAGTGCAGTATTTGATCATCAATAGATTCTGTAATACTACATGACATGTCCAGTAGGTGGTGCCATTGTTTTTTCTTCAAAAAGATCGAGATGTTTGGACTGCCTGGATGTTTTTTTTTATTAATATTTTTTATGTGTTCGTGTCTACAGACAATTACGTTTATATTCAGAGGTTAAAAAAATACATAACGTTTTGACTGATCAATACCAAAGAGAGTATAATCTGCTCAAAATGCATAACAAAGGCATACTGTTTAAAACAAGTATTTTCTTGGGCCTTTAATATTATTCCTTTAAATTACTGCATTCAAAAAAAGAGAGAAAAGAACAAAGAAACTTTTTGGCAGGAAAAGACAGCCCCAGTGAATGTGAAGTTGTACCCACAATCAGATATAAAGTAAATGGACTATAATGGATGATAAGGATGTAATCTCTAATTGAAATATACATTGACAAAGTAACTGACTGCTATAAATGTAAAGCTTCCTGTACAGTCAGCAGTCCTGCAGATACGATGGTAGCTGAGTGAACAAATCTGCATCAGTTCAGTCTACTGTAGACACTATCACACCTTCTTTCTCAACCAATAAAGGGAAAAAAAGGTGAATGAGCAAAGAAGGTATTCAAGATCAGGTAGGCATTATTAGTCCTCTGAGTGAAAAAAAAAAACTAGAAATAACTGAGCGAGGACAAGTAATCACTATTCACTATGCCCCCTTTCTTTCACTGAAGGAAAAGGACAAAGATTTTCTAAAAGAGCTGCTTCTGGCAACTGTTGAATGACAGAAAGATAATTTGTGCTTCTGAGCAAGATACATCTTTAAGGCTACTTATAATTGCTCTTTCTTTCTTTCCAACTGTGGCACATTTTGTGTTGTCATGTTTGTGGTGCAGTTTGAAAAGATGAGATGCCCATCTCTCAGATACAATCCATTTCTCCATGGACGGCGCATTGATTTTAATTCAATATGACGATGCATAAGCACTCACACAGCTGCTGTCTCAAGCAGATAAAAGAAAATTTGACACATGTTTTGACCAGGCTTTATTGTCAACCACTGTCTGCTCAGTTTGATTCTGCTTTACATGCTGCAGATAGTGTTGAGGGTATAGTATAAGGTCATCACTTGCTTACAGATATGCAATGTGATGTCCCCTTTTCAAAAGCACTTTGGCATTTCTTCACCCTAAATAAGTTCTGTAAAGACAGTATATCAGTAATCGCACATGTTGAAAAACATAGACGCTGATACTGATAGGTCAACATGATTGGCCTACACTTGTGTAGCTCTGGCTTTAAGTGAGTCTGAATAATGTTCAGAGACTTGCTTTAGCTAAATGTTCTTCTCATCCCTAAATAATAACTTCAAAGTGTGTTTTATAGCAAAGCAAATTGTTTTGCATCTAGCATTTTTGTGTCTCACATGCTGATGTCTTTTAACCTTAAGTTGTTTTATTAGCAGATTTGTGTCACTTAATTGATTCGGCTGCCATGCGCTCTAATAAGCTAGATGCTCATCCGTCCCCTGTGGCAATCTGGACATCTCTGCACAAAGTCGCCCCTCTTCTCCTCCCACAGTTAAACCCCAGTCAAAACTGCACAGTCATGCCCAATCTTGGAGCACAAATTGAAAAATGCATCATCTTGGAGGAGCATGTTCGGCTCACTTGTCCTTATCGCTGCTATCTTAATTAACTATCCCTCGCCTCTACCTTCCTTTTACAGTTGCATCTGATGTTGCCCCTTCCTAACACTTCCTACCTTGCACCAACTGTTTATGTCTTTTTGTTGCACTTCCTTCTCATGGCTGAACCTACTGGGGACATAGGAAAGTCTTCTGTATACAGTATGTCTTCAGGAAACTTGAATTTTGGTTTAAAGAAATGGTCCTCCGCAATATTGGCCGCCCAGACGCAAATCTTGCTTGTGGCTAGTCCTCAGCATGCCTTTGTGCCAATTCTGGGGAACCAAAAAAAAAACATTTTTATCACAATTTTCAACTTTTGTGTTTACAGTTTACATCCTTTTTATATGATGATTAAGAACTCTACCGTTTTAAATTTAGAAGCGAACGTAATTCTCATGGAAGTTGACATGGTAACATCATTAATCTGTGCCTTACTTAAGGATAGAAACAAAACAAGTAAATCGAGCCTCATTTTGAACAGAATGTGGAATATGAAAAGATTATCAACACAAAGGGTAGAAATAACTTCCCCCATCAATCTAAAGCCTTGTAGTGCAACACAGTAAAAACCTAAGCGGATTTCATGTATGTTTTATTGCCAAATAGTGTATAAAGATGCTGCTGCGACTCCTTTAAACTTTTTAAAATAAGGAAATAAATATACCTTTAGAAACAGTTTTTTACTAAACAGATTTCTTCTCTTTTCTAATTTCAAATAAATAAGAGAAAACACATTAAAATGAAACGAGTTGCCCAAATTCTACCCAATGCAATTTTCCCCATGTTTATGATCCTGCTGGGTGCAGGCAGGATAGCTTGAAGGTCACATTATATGCAAAATGCATTTTACCAAGTTTTTCTAACACTAATGTTTTGGGGAGAAAAAAAAAAAAGAATATTTCACACTGATGACATCATCTATTATCAATGTCTGATGAATTGTGTGAACCTAAATGTCTGTATTTTGTGACTATATGGGGGACAGAGCTGGACTTGAGTCTGTCAGAGATAGAGCCGGCCCATGCCTCTGCAGCGGTATCTGCCCAGTTTCCCCTTCAGGGAAGCAGAGTATGACTTTCAGAGAACTCCTTTGTTTTCCCTTCACTGTTTTTGATAAGCATCAAATGAATCGGGGGCTTTTTGTGGAGGGACAGAATGAGAGGAAAAAGGAAAAAAAGATTCTGTCTTTTTAAAGTCCTGAGGAAGAGACAAGAAGAAGGAGAAAGAGATAATAGGAGCTATAGTTTGGAGTTGTGTTATTCTTGTGAGCATTTTGCGTGTACAGTACTTGCTTTTGTGAATTTTGGCTCTGTGTGTTGTGGAAATCAGATCTTTTTCGTCTACGTTTAAATAAAGCTTGATTTGAGTGCGTGCTTGGTGGGCAGGCAGTTTTGTAATCAGGCTTAGCGGCGAAGTTCATCTGTGGGTTACTGGTACACTGCCACTGGGCAAGATGTCAAAACAATGTGCTGCAGTTATCAGTGTTGTGTCACATTTAACCCAGAGGTGTGTTAAGTCATGCTGAAAAGTAATCTGGATTATTGCCACAAAACCAAAACACTGGCTTAGTTCCATCAATTCTACAACTCAAAGTCACTGATAACTTAATCTGTGATTTCAAACCGTGTTGTTGTTTTTTGTCTTTTATCTTGTTGTTCGCTCTGGAGGCAGACTTTGGAGGCAGACTTTGGAGGCAGACTTTGGAGGCAGACTCTGGAGGCAGACTTTGGAGGCAGACTTTGGAGGCAGACTTTGGAGGCAGGCTGCTTGTCTTTTCTTTGGCATTTGTACCTCGTTAGCTTCATTGAATATGACAAAAGTAATTCCCTTTTGAATCATTCTGCGTTAAACTGAATTATCAAAGCATCTTTAACATTGAATAAAAATGTTGCACCTTCAGTTATGAATGATAAGATTAGACCTTTAAACCAACCAACCATGAGATTGTTAGATTTAGACTTTGAGCAGGCATTTGTTACTTCAATCTAGGAGAGAGAGAGAGAGAGAGAGAGAGAGAGAGAGAGGCGGGGCAGAGTGAAGAGGGACAGACAGTGAGGGGAGAAATAGGTGAACTGGCGGCTTTACCGGAGATGCATGTAATTTTATTTTAACACAACATAAACTATATCCATGTCAACAATATCGTCTTACTCTGTATTTCATTTGAAAATATATTGATATATCTTAGAAACTCAATTTATTACCAGACCCTTAATTGTCTACTCTGAAATACAGCTACAGAGATGAACCTCTAGGGTCTACTTCTTCTTTTGCTCATCACAGTTGACTCCAAATGGTGTTATATCAAACAACCCACAGAGAACCAGGAAACAGCTGCATTGTAGTAGAAAGTAATCATTTCTGTAAGGATATTGTTGATGTCAATTTCAAAGACATCTCTTATCAGCGGCTCTTTTTTCAAAACAAAGAACAACAGACAAATGAAACAGAATGAACACTGTAAAACCCCTGATGGCTGTTGCAGATGCATAATGAGTTTTTTTTAGCCTGAGTGATAGACTTAAAGGCAATGACAATGTCAGTAATATTGCTTTTACTGACGTCCTTTCCGAGCTACATTTTTGTCCCGTTTTCTGCAGATTATGAAATGCCTTTGGCTAGAGGCTAGTCCCCTTGGGTAATAAAGAAAGCTGAAGAGTTAAAGATGCACTTATGAGCCTTTAATACACCTCCTATGAAATCATGGAAATAACGATATGACTGTTCATATGCTCTGTTTAGATCTTACTGCACCGTGCACACCTTTGTATGCTGCACACTTGTGGACAAACTATGTAAAGGTCAAGGTTGCATATACCACAAGAAGCTTATGATGTATGAGAATATTACTAAACAGACCGAGATGTTGCAGTGTTGAAGCTGCACTCGTTAATACTCTTCAAGCTGTCTTGAGAAATCTTATGTTTAAATGTATTTGCCGACTAAATGCCTCTGAGAATAAAATCACCTTGGTCCTGTCCAGCATCAGATGCAGTACTGTTTTTTTACCAGCCCAAGTTATGGAGACATTGGGACCGATGCCTTTTTTAGGTTTAATGTTTTTTATTTGAATTTCTTTTGCCTTTTATTGTAGAGACAAGACAGTGGATAGAGTAGGACATCGGCAACAGAGAGAGTCGGGGGATTAAATGCGGGAAAGGAGCCACAGGTTGGATTTGAACCCGGCCCACCGGCTTTTTTGGTCAGTAGCCTCTGTACACTAGGTGCGAGAACTAACCACCAGGGCAAAGGCGCACAAGTTCATCGTTTTTTTTAAATTATTATTTCTTAAATACTGTAAATAAATGATTAACTTTTATTGTGCTTCTGTAGAATTCAGTGTTTTGTGCTGTCTTTCTATATTTCAGGTTGTCTTTTATTCCGGACCTTGATTCTCTAGTTTGATTTGATTGTGCAGAATGTCCTGATATGTCTATTGTAAGCAGTTAGAAGTAATTAGATCCAGCCTTGACCGCTACATACAACCGGATGCTTTGAAAACAAAAAGGTTCCACCTTTACTTTAATACTTGCCAGCCATGCTAACAGCATCCTACTGCTGGACGAAGCATCATCAGTTGTAACTTTGAAAATAACAAAACAAAGAAGTAATCGTGCCACTTTAATTTTTCAGGATTCATTCATCTCTCTCCTTTGTGCTTCCTCTCTCTGCCTTACCTGTGCATATACAAACACACGTTCACATGCACACACAAACTGGCATCAAATTTCGTGTTCCTTTCTTCTCGACAGTGGCTGAAACCCTCCCGCCTGCAGTGGCAGCTAGCATGCTCTCTCCAACATGACCTGTGTCAGAGTGTTCCTGCGCAACCCCCCTGCCAACTCCCTGGAGACATCGTCCTTCCTCCTCTGTACCCATGGTGAGTTTCTTTCCTTTCACTTTTTATTGAACTCATTTCTTGTTGAGGAAAAAGGGCTGTAGTTTTTAGACGGTTGATTGTTTGATAATAGTTCTTTCCTTTTTGGTATGCATCCTCACCGGCACCAACAAAAAAAAAGTAGAAAAGCTCATCCGTCTGTCTGTCTTGATCCAGCATAATAACAGTAAAGGAATGTGTCTATGTTACATGATGGATTGTACTTCATGTGTACATCTTCCGGCACAGATGCTCAATACTGCATTCAATCTCACATGAGCAGCATATCACTTGCAGCAACAAGCGGGCTCAGATGTAGCAACAAGTCGTTTGGTCCGGTAATGAGGCTGCCCCTCCTTATCCTGTGACACCCTGAATCATTTATTGAGGATAGAGGGAGGGGGGGGTTGCAACAGTACTGTTTACTATGAGACTAAAGCCTCATCCATTATCCAGTATTTACGTGCCCTCACACATGAATATGGATAATGTATTACAGGTGGTGCAGTTACAGTAAGGAGGCAGCCTGGCAGAGAGGCCAGTGTGAGTGTGTTAAGATGAGTTGTAGAGTTCTGGCTGACTTTTAAGAGCCCATGAGGAGGATTTATCCCCACACAGGTTTCTGTAAAACATCAGAGAAATGTGTATCTTTTTTCAACCTTATACAAATCATCCTGCAGTCAGCTGCAAGAGATAGCTGTTTGAACAATCCTGCGTAAATTCCTTTTTAAATACATGCAAACTGAGCTGGTTCTTTTCTTAAGCTAAGACATCATCTTTCATGTAATTGAGTTGAATGTTCTTGACGACATCATTCAGAGGCAACTACTTTTGAGTGGGAGGGGGTTGTCGTATAATTCAATGTAGATTGATTAAACATTATAGTCTAATAGCTGGAGCTACAATACTGAATGGGATTCCAATTTTTTTTCTGAAATACAATAGTAAAAGGCATTTTTTAAATCTAAACAAAACATAGTTTGTATAACTATAGAGTGCAAAAATACATCTTGTTTATGTTTCTTGATTGAGAGTTGTGGCTGGTCAATATGTTTTGTGTTTATTGAGGAATGTTTGCTGAAAAAGAAAAGTCAAAAATACAAACGTTAATGGTTTATTGACTTAAGTAACCCAAATCTTGTAAAGGTTTCTGATTTAAATACTTTAAATCAGTGGTTACCAACTTGTTTTTCTCCTTGGAGCCCCCCCTATTTAAATCACAGAGAAGCTGAGCGCCCCTAGGACCCACACAGAAAAAAAATTCAGCCAAGCAACATGTATAAACGATGGGTAGCTTACTTCCTCAACACTAAAAAATCGTGTTCCCTAGCTCTCCATTCTGACTGCTTTTGATTACATAGCTATGAAGCTACACAACATGCTCTGTCACTTTCTGGAAATGGTTTAACAGGGTTATAACTTATAAGGCACTAGGAGTAGCCAAAGACATCTTTGAGATGTTTCTTTGTGTCGGATTGACCACATGAAGATCTGACCCATAGAGCATAAAAACACTTTTTTGGATTCAATTCCAAAAGTGGCTTGGACAACGTTTTTTCCTTTCATGGTGGGGTCACAAGTATAACCCTGTAATCATCATATGTGATGTTTCACTTTAACTTTCCTCTGTAGATGAATCTAAATTAGTTCAGTGTAGTCAGCTCTATCAGCCGATTCTCAGGATTTCTGATATTTGTCATCCCACCCGAAACAATAAAAATTAAATCTATTTAATCTGTAATGCTATGGATGATTTTCTCACTTGTGCATTCTGACAGCATGACTTTTCAGAACTGGGTCACACTTTGCCCTGAGCTTGACTTCTTCCAAAAGCTTAAATTCTTCTGTCACCCTCAGGAAAAGATTTTCACTGCCCAAGACCGAATGAAAGTCAACAACTGTGAGGGGACCTGATCTTTTCATTGCACCCTCTGGGACCTATGGCTTATCTGCTGTACAGTTTTCCTTTCTACAGCTGCATCCTGCAGTTCTTAACATTACACCGTGGCAGTGACTTTACCATGGACTGTGAGTGTACAAGTGGTTGAAACTTCTACATACCTTTCCACCAAATATTATTTGAATTAAGGAAAGGTCAATGACACGTACACAAACATCTAGTGAACTTACACACATGCAAACTCTGTGGTTAGTATTAACTGAGTTTTTTGTCTTTTGCTACCTCTTGTTTGACGGTGCCACTCACGTTGTGACGCTGATAAGTGCACCGCTGTCTGTAGCTGAGGCTGTGCCAAGCCAGGTGCATGTGCAGGGGCTTCATTGGCTGATATATATGTAGATGTATATGATCTATTTTATTTTGTCCTTTCAAATTCATCCTCCCTATTTAGACGATGTTTACTATGTGTTTTGTGATTACCTGGATGAAGGCCACAAGCCCAAATGTTTTGTTCTAATGAAGTTGTGCGTCTGATCATCTGGGTTAAATCAAACAACCAATCTGGGTTATCGTAAAGGCCTCGGCACGCTGAGTTAAACATTTTTCGGATGTGTTTTTTAGATCTGTAATCCGATAAAAAAAACGTTACCCACAGACCACACGCACACTGACTCTGATGCATTTCTTTTTGTATTAATTGCGAAAATGTGCAGAATGAGAAAAAATATCTGTTACTCATCATTACACAGAGTGATCAAGCAGTGAAGTTGATTTGATTCTTTCACTCCTTGAAAAAAAGCAAAAGGTCTGTCAACACCTGAATAAAAGAACAGAGCCAGGAGAGTTTCACCTGCACATATACTGCTAGTTGTACTGGAACCACACATTGAAAAGAAGACCACCAATTAACTTGAAGCAATTGATCCTGAACAGAGTTAACTTGCATCATTAAGCTTCTATGTGACTTGTGTCGCCCGCTCTCTCTCTCTCTCTCTCTCTCTTTCTCCCACTGTCTCACTCTCTCTCCTCCCCTCTGTGGTACTGAGAGCACATTGGCTCTGCGGCATATACCGGTACCTCTGGTTTCTCTTATACATTGTTGGGATGTATATCGATCGGCTGTCAGTGTTTCTTTCCTCTGAGTCAGACATAAGTAGCTGAGTGGGAACAGACAGTTTGCAGTAACAATGGTTGGCGTGCATGTTTTGTGTGTCATTTTGTAGGCGGGGCTTAGAGTAAAACAAGAACGCAGAGGGAGAGGGGAGATCTGAAAGTCCTAAAAGTTGTTTTTACTTAGTCATGTAGTCATGTGAGGAAGATGAGGAGTTCTTAATAGTTTTTTATTCTAAGACTTTTGTTTTTACAGCCTTAGTGTTACCACTTTATTTTGCTCGTACTTCCCCATGTCCATATTTACAAATTCCCAGACTATTCTACTCTTTGACCTTTCCTCTACCAACACTTCATCAACTGTTTTCTTTTTTTCAAGAAAGTTAATTAAGCAATAATCTTATTTGTATCACCATCGATCATTTATCTCTCTCCCCCTCCTCAGGATGGACAGGCCTGCCAATGATGGTCTGTAATTGATGGAAGTTCCTTGTCATCATGATCAAAGTGCACAGAGAGTTTCCGATGATTAAATATTAAACACAGGCAAAGGCCTTTTAGAAATATGAATTGTGTTGTCTTCCAGAGACTGAATTCCATGCTGGATTATGTTTTCTTTGTAGGCGTGTAATGATGCAGTTCTGTCCGATCTATGAAGGCATATTTTCATCTGACTTAGAGGTGTCTCACTCGGTGATATAACGGCCACAATAAATTTTACTCTTCAGATTACAGCTCCGTGTCACTGATTTTTGGCAGCCAGTATGGAAGAAAATGAGCTTCAGGAAGTAATATAACAAGCCAGCCCGTTAAAAGTAATTCACCTTGTGTGGCGCTCATCAAATCTGCTCTTTTGTTCCCCCTCGGATCAAATAGGATGAATTGGCAATCGCCCCAGATGAGAACTTTGAATCCTATATGCACAGCAGTTTTCCAACTTTCCAAAACCCCCCCCCCGTTACAGAACACTGATTAACTGCAGACTCTTCTTTGCCTCCTTTCTGTCGATAATGGCTACTTTAACTGTCACATAAAGACCAACAGTGTCCCCTGTATGGCCCTTCTTGGATGCTGGTGGGGCACAGGGTTTTCAAATGTAAATGTGACAAATAAGCAGCAAAGTCTTTGAAAACAGAGTGAGAAGAAGTGGGAGGTAGAGGAAAACAAAGAAACAGTCAGAAAATAACCTTCTCACGAGCCCCAGTATGGCCCTCATTTCCTTTTTTGGCATTAAACTGAAGATGTATTTTGGGTTGACATTCTGTACTCCTTCCTGAGTTTTGTTTTTTAAAAACTTATTTCTAGAGTGGTAAAAATGCACCTTATGAAAGGAGACAACACGACCTTGGTGTCCTTTTCTTTAGTTGTGGCCTTGGGTTGTTGTCTGCCTTGAATCAGGGCTGAAGCCTCAGAGCTGCGTTGTAGCGCCGCATCATCTTGAGTGACAGCATGGTGACAGGGACGCTGTTACAATAACAAAGTAGGACAGCGATTCAAACATTTTGTTATGTGACAGAAAGTGGCAAAGTGAAATGTGCTGCTGTGTTTGGAAGTAGAAAAAAACCCCAACAAATACATTTTAAAGATCATCTTTGACATGTGACTAATAGCTGCTTGTCATTGTTGTCATTTTTGCACGGGGAAAAGTACCTGCAACATTTTGAAAGTTTTCCCTCCAAGTGGAGCCTTATTGTGGTTGTAGATTGCGAGTTTGGGTCCATGGATGTGGTCGTATAGTACCAGAGGAAGTGGAGCAAAAGTAAAAGTTGCACAGGGTAACAATGAAAGTCATCATTTAATTTCTTAGTATAAGTAAGGGTTATGGCTCGACGTTATAGCAATGTGACGCAAAAGTAAACTCTAGAAAATTAAACCGAGTCTCTTTGTTGTTGTTTTTTTTACAGTCTCAATATTAAATATTTGCTCAAGCACGGTAGTTGAATTTATCATCTTAATTATTTCCTGTCTACTTATCTGTCTTTTATTACAACCTACGCTCCTAAAGTAATGAATACTTTTGTTGTGAGGGGATCTCATTATTTTTTTTTACAGCTGCCATAAAGTTTCATTTTAGACCTTTTATAACGCTGCATTATTTTAATTACTTTCTACTCTGTAAAAGTTGTAATGTTGACGCCTTATGTACACTGAAGGCCTGTTTTCCTTGACCTTACTTCACCTGGACGATGCTGCCGTGTATTGAAGCATTTGTGAGTGTGCATTCTGTGTATTTCTGAAGTGACAAAGCCGTGCATGTACAAAGAAGGCATGTGTGCACCTGAGGTTGCTGCTTGTTTCTTCTGAGGTCATCATCATCGTGTCCATGCCGTGGGAAAAAAATATTCTTTTGATGCTCCTTAAATATGGCCCAGAGGTCACAGTGGCAGTGTTCCATCTATGAATTCGGGTTTAATATAGGACCACTTACCCAATTGTTTTGCCAAAGTATTACTTAAAATGCTTTTCCTTACTTTTCATCCCGTCCTGGTCATAGTTATACTTTCATTTTTCTGGAAACACTGATAGAATCAAACTGCGTACTGGCACAGGCATATAAAACTGTAAGGTGGGTGTTCTCGCTTAAATTCTTGTGGCAGCTGAACTTTACTCCTTAATGACATTTCTCTGACTGGAATAGATTGGTGAGATTTTTTTTTTTTTTTTTACCAGTACTGATGAGTGACTACTCAGAGCTTAAAGTAAGACAGGGAAGCGGTTCTATTGCTGTAGCCTCTTTGGAAACAGGTTTAAAACTGCTTTTCATTTTAGAATGGAGTAAAAGTGAATCCTTCAGCTTAGACTGGCGTTGGTAGGCTGAACATGTCACCTAGGAATATGTTCCACTAATTTGTTTTAGCTATTGCTTTTTGGAGGTTAAGTAGATGCCAACATATTTACATTTACTGGCTCTGCTTTGCGCCAATGTTTTTTTCTCCAACACCAGCATGAAGCTGACATTTGTGGTTTTGAATGACATCTTTTTACAACTGTTGTGATGGATTTGGTCCAGACATCGAAGTCTCCAGGACAAATTGTAGTAACTTAACTGTTCCTGCGGCTCCATCATAAGGTCACATGTCTAAATTATGCCATAGTGGGGTTTGAAGTTGGCGTGACAGGGCTATTTAAGGACAAAATAATAAAGATAATTAATTTACAGAGCTAGTGGAGTGAACAAATATTTTACGTAAAGTAAAGGCTCAGAATTTTTGTATTCTTTCTTAATCAAAGTAGTGAATTTCCAAACCTGCATTTTACTCCATAAATTACAAAATATATAATACACTCAAAAATGTTGTTAGAGCAAGTGCAGTGTAACGGGCGCACAGTGGCCATGTATCCATTCTGCAGCTGTTTCTGGAGCACATCTGCATGCGTGCTGTTGTGTGGTGGGCGTGTTATCATTTTAGCATGTACTGACCCACAGTGCTGTCTCGTCTGCCATGCCATATTAATTCTCTCCTACTCTTTCAGGCTGTAACCTCTGCTTCCACAATGTCGTTGTTCCACTCCTACAGGCCATCTGCCTTTTAAAAAGACAGCTCTCTTTTCTTTTGGACCTTCTTGTTATTTCCTTCTTGAAAAAAAACCTCTGCATGTCAATCTGTAATTGTAAACACCAGCTAATGTCTCATGCAAAACCAGAAAAGACTTATGTATATGACAACTTGTCTGTCAATCACTTCAATGTTTACATTTGCATAGATACAAATGATCAGATCTGCTTTTACTGATGGACCTTTTGCACCACCCTGTAACATTATGCTATTTTTCTACAGCATTGGAATTGCCATATTTAGTATTAACTTGTCTTTATAGCTGTTGTGAGATGTTGTCTTCATATGCATTTGTTTGGATTGATACCTGCAGGGAGTTCCAGCCATTTGTTGTTTTTGAGACTGCTTCGTCTGTACCTTCATGTTCAGACGAACCAGGAAGACATTTCAAACAGTGTTTTCACTTTGTTCTTCCACCATGGCCAGAAGCACACAACCATGCCAAGTTCAGTGTGGGAACGACAAACATCCCTTTTACCCAAGCTCTGAAGTGCCAGCAGCGTTATCACACAACCAGGCTCTCACATTTTAGCTTTAGACGGTGCTCTTATGAGCAGGATTAATTTAAAACAGCACAAAGCCAATGTTAGCAGTGGCCATGTCAACACTGCTAATAAGTCAAAGCTGGGAGACTTACAGGAAAGGAGAGAAACCGGCTGAAAGGAAGTGGGAGTGAGGGGGAGAAGAAGTGACAAATGATAGACACTGGATAAAGACACACACACACACACACACACACACGCATTAACACAGGCACATACACAAAGCAGCTGAGGAGGTATTCAGGTCTTTCCAGCTGCCATATAAACCATTATCACCATGTTAAAATACTGTGATACAAGTAAAAGTAGTGACCTTAAAATGTGCCCTAGTAAAATATACTGTAATAGAATATTCATTGGAAAGTAAATTAACTTAACAGGCAGACTGCTGGTTGGTTAAGTCTGAGACGATTCACATTTTTAATCTCTCTATGTCACAAACTGAAATTAATATTAATGCCTCTATTTCTCTACAAAAGCAAACTAGACCATGAACATAAAGATGAACTTTTCCCATGTAGTTACTCTTCATCTCTGTAACTGCTGCTGCTGGGCAGATGTCAGATGAAGTTGTGTGTCGGTGAGTAGCCTTAGATTGCATGAAATTAAAACACGTAATTAAAGTACATTTACCTCCAATTTGTACTTAAGTTTTACTAGAAACACGTCTGTTTAGCTTTAGAAACTTTAACTGCTGCTACATCGTAGGGTTGGGTATGTTAACTCAAGTCGTCCAGTCCTCGTTTGTTGACGTCACACTGTACTGATAAGCAGCACACGGTACTGTATGTAACCACCCAGCCTGTCCAAGAGATCTGTGTCTCCGACATGTAGATACATATTTTCTTTAAGATTTATTTTTGGGCTTTTTGTGCCTTTAATGGTGGGATAGGACAGTGGATAGAGGTGGAAATCAGGGAGACAGAGAGTAGGGAATGACATGCAGGAAAGGATCCACAGCTCTGGATTTGAACCTGCGCCGCCCGCTTGGAGGAAAAGCCTCCATACATGTTGCGTGCGCACTAACCACTGCGACACCAGCGCCCCGTCCGACATGTTTTTAAACAGTAAAAAAATTATATTTTGCAAGTAATTGAGTACTCAAATATTCCAATTACTGTAAATGTTCAACCCTACTACAAAGTGATACAAACACACACACAGGCACACGCTTGAACACAAAGAAGGGTTACTGGTCCCCAGAGGCTATTTGACATTTTTGGGTTTGCATGTGGGTGGTAATTTAAGAAATGTTGGCTCACATTTCCTCTACTGACAGTTTGAAAAAAAAAATGTTTTCAAGTTCAACATCTGTTAAGGATCCACGTGCAAGTTGTGTTGTTTTGATGAACAAAAAAAGATGAATTCAGGGTAATATGAAAACTGATATCACTGATGTCCTAACTATACCCTTTATTAGCGGGAAGATGAAAGGATAATTGGACATTTTGGGAAGTGAGAGGATCTGTGGAGCGAGTGAGAAAATAGTTCTTAGCTTATTGTTTTGACTGGAGATGGGGAAATTGCTTTCTCTGCTGGTGTGTGCCGGATTATTTCTTGGCAAAATGACTGACTGGATCTTTGACTTACGGTGAGTATCGTAAGTTCTTTCCAATGCTTGCTGCTGTATCTTACCTCTAAACCTCAATGGAGGGCATTTCATTCGTCTCAGTTGTGAAATCAAACAGAGTGTCAGAGTGCGAGTGTGGAGGGAACAGTTTGAGAAAGGCCCCATGTCTCCACAGGTCAGGGTTGTTTTGGCTCTGACCTGAGGAGAGGCTGGCCTACGCAATATTAGGCAGATGGTCATCATGTTATAGCTGATGGATGTATGTGGGTGGTATTGATCTCCACAACTGAGCAATTAAGAATATTTTCAAATAAGAACCAATACCTGTCCCGGTGTCATAACCATTTTTTCCCCCTTTTTTTTTGATAGGTCAGCTCAAGCTGTCAATCATCCAGGAGAATGAAGTACTTGTTGTTAGCGGTGAGTCCTATTAAAGATTTTCTTTTACATAGGGGAACTGCTGTGGTGTTACACCTTCTAGTCTGTTCATTTCAATCCAAGTAGTACTGGCAGGTGAAATATTCATAAATAAAACATGTGAAGTTATTGGAAAGTATATAACAAGGCAACTTCATTTGCAACTTTAACAACTACAAATGTCATAAGAAGAAGAGCAGGGTGTGAATCACCTGTCAAACTGGGTTCAGCAAAAGTGCTTGTTTATTTTGGTCTCCCAGCAACCACCGCTGTGCACCCTCCTACTTTTGTTTATCGTTCTCCGTCTCCCCTCTTGGCGTCCTTTGTGTTGCTGTCATTTCTCCTGAGTTAAGAGCCATTTACTCATCACATGCAAAAGCCAGATGATTTTCTCAGTGTTTGTTCTTGTCCAGTCTTTGTTTCATAACACGTTAAGATAAAATATCTTAACAACTCTTAATTTACAAACATTACGGGAACAAAATATCTCAAGATAATGCAACTGAGTGCAACTATGTCCTCTATAATCAACATGTCTCTAAAAACAAAAGCTGAGACGCTTTTTGTTTATTTCAGGGACAATGACCGCTGTTTTAAAAATCTATATGTCAAACCAACATCCAAAGTTCTTGCTAAGTTTCCTGTAATAATGTATATTATTGTACTTTTATAGACTCATAGACAAAGTGCACATGAGGATCCGGATGATAATAGAACAGAGTAGAAAATACTAAATAATGCACGCTATGCATGTATTCAAAAACTAGTTATATGAGTGCAATAAAAGGAAGAAGTCACGCTGTTTTTAAACAGGAGAGACATTTTTTATTTCAAACTGAAGCAGCTTACCCAGTGCACATGACAAAAAGACTTCTACATTGTTCAATGCTCATGCACGTATGGTCTAATATTCAGAAATATTACACCACATACAGTTTCAGCTTCCCAGTGAAGTACAGAAATAGTGGGTCAGCTGTTCGTTCTGGTGACAGCAGATGCATATGCATAATTAATGAAACTACAAAGTCATAATTAATTCACTTCTGTTTGTATGTGTTCACAGTTTTGGAGGCTAGAGGTATGGCAGAGGACAGCCGGGGGCCATGCCACTCTTATGTTAAGGTATGTAACACCAAACAGAGACATCGTGGGAAATGTGATTTAACAGAGAGTGAATTAAAGAGAATGGATTGTTTTTACTTTAGTTTGGCTGTCCTGTTTAGGTTGGCATTTTTCCAGACAGTGATCCCGGAGGAAGACAGAAGACGAGGATGGTTCCTCACTGTAGGAACCCCGTCTTCTTGGAAACCTTTCACTTGTAAGCATTCAGTCATTTTTTTTTTTTTCAAAAATGTATACAATTTTAAGTTTCAACTCCAGCGGATGTTATGTAATATTTAAATAAAAGCAGTGAATGACCCCCCTCTTTGGGCTTCTGAAGAGTAGTTGATGAATTGAAATATTTGTGGTAACATTTTATTTTGTAAATCAGATAATCTTCAACTGTAATAACTCTTAAGACTGACTTTCTTCGCTTTTTTTTCTTAAAGAGATGTCAGTGAAGAGGATCTTAAAAAGAGACTGCTCCTCACAATGTGGAACTCTGACCCCGCAACAAGGTACCTGCTGAGATTGTGGATATTTATGGAGCTTTTATTGGTGCAAAACGATTTGCAAATGTACAAACAGATCCGTATGTGCGTAAATAGATCCACAAATGAGTATATCGCTTGCCTCAAAGCTTGTTGCTAAGAGACTCATTTCTAAAAAGCAAGCATCACTTTTTAACCACTCTTTCTCCGTCATAGTGTAATGATCATGCTCTAAAAAGGACCCATAGACTTCTCAGCCAATAATAATGATTTATGCTGAAACAAATTTCTCTGTTGCCGATCTGTGGACAAGTTGTGGATCTGTTTACGCATTTGTGGATCTATGGATTTGCAAATTGTTAAGCAATAATCATAGCTCCATAAATCATGTTTTGTTGTTGTTTTCATAAAGGTGATAACATAGGCTATAGTTTTTTTTTCTAAGCTTTGTTTTTTAATTAAACCGATATTGATGTCACCAAACTGTCCACAGTAACAAAGCTAGTTGAATATTATTTTATATTTGATGCAGTTGCATGCATCTTTAATTTTGCATGTCTGATTTTGAATCTGGCAGAGGCAATGTTGTTACTCTTGCCTCAACACACTGAAGCAGAAACAGGGTCATAGCTGAGGATGGTGCACATATGGTTGAATGACTCAAAAATGTCTTGCGCTTTTTTTTTTTTTGCATTTGAGCACACAGATGAAAAGCATTTTTGTGTACTTGAAATGCTGAAGAACACCACTTTAAACAGTTTTTATACAGTTTAGGGGCCTTCACCATTCAATTAAAACACTGTAATGCACTCTGTTTTGTCTCTGAATCATGTATTTGAAAGGTTGTAAGAGACTTGCTTACACTAGTGGTTAAGATCATGGAATGATTTTAAAGACATTTTTAGGACAGTTTCTGGGCCACAGATTAAGAGTGATTTACTCATGTTTGGTAAGCAAGCTTCATTCACCCCACATGTCACATGGTATTTATTTGGAAAAAGCCAGAAGGAATATGTTGCAATTAATAAGGCAGCATCTTTATGTATTTTCTTGTTTGTTGAAATATACTGTGGCTCCCTTCATAATGACGATAAGATTCATAGGGGAGGTTTCTACCCTCTTTCTGGTAATAAGTGTAAATCAAAACAAGAAGACCCCTTAACACTCCCATTTGCTGAAAAGTGTCTCAGAACCAAATAGTTCCTAAAGCTGTATTTAGAAGTGTTTTTCACACCCTTTAAAGCCACACAGAGCTTTTTCACCACTTTTTTTAACCACAGATTTTCCAGATGCTCCATCAAGCGAGGAATCGTAGTATTCCATGATAATCCAGGGCAGCATCTGTTCAGCGTTAGCAGTCTGATGAGCAGCAGCGATCAGAACAACCCTTTTCAAAGCTTTGTTCCGGATTTGCTCGAGGAAATGACCCTGAGAGCTCAACCTGTTGCAAAAGTCCGCTCCCATACACACAAGGACGGCACACAATCATGCCATTCAAAGCAACATTGTTGTGCATGAAAAGATTCCTTTGGACCATTTATTGGATAGAGAATAACTCATCTCTGTCTCATATTTAATATCTGAGCTGGCTGTTTCTGAGAGTAAAGGGAGTAACAGAATACAGGAAAAAAATCTGTGCTTCATGCAATTTCCAGGAGCTCTATCACATTTTGAAAAATTCCCACATGGCAGTGTTAAGATGGCACTGTCAGGTTTTTTACGAGCACTAATTAAATGGTTATGTGGAGACAAGAAAGTGCGAAGATTTCCCTCCCAAGACAGGGATGTAAAGGCATTAAAGTTGCTGAAGTTTTAAAACCCTAGGCTGTAAAAATTGACGATGTAGAACAAGATGCTGTTTTATCTGGCGTTTAACTATGAAAGCTGGTCATGAAGCACCAATGTCTGAGAGTTGGACAAAAATGACCCTGTGGAGATTTTTTGGACACCAGCAAATGTGGTCAGTGTGGTTCTTCGAGTGAAACACGGGAGCTCCACACCAGTAGCCACCTCAGAGGTAATCTTAACCGGTGCGTTACCCTCATCTTCCTCAGGAGGAATTTGAATTGAAGTTTGAGGTCATGAAAATGTACTTCTTCATCTCTGCTGTCTTTATGTGAGGAAGTTGTGGGCTGGAGTGAGAAAATCCTCTTAAACTCCACCGCACATTTTACCACGGTGCTGCTGTAACCAAAACCAGCTGATCCTTGTGTGACTGTGAGCGTTCCTGTGATGCACGGACACAAATTGTGACAAACCGTGCAACAACAGAACAAATCTTCACTTATATGACAACTCAAGCCAAACAAAGGCCATTTGCAGTGTTCTTTAAAAAATATAGAAGGTGTCACCAATGTTAAGAGGAAGGTTGATGGTCAGCGATAACACTAAATTTAGCTGATTAATATTAGGTATCATGATGCCAATTTCTGATTCCTTGCTTAACCATTATTTCTTGTTTAAAAAATGTCTACCTTTCCTTCATATCCTGTTGGAAAGATGCTTTTCAAGCTGCACAATTTACTATAGGCAGACAATGCTTCTGTAACTCCAGCCAAATGTTTAGAGAATTTGGTTCATACATTCATAGTATCCCATAGGTCCAAATGGTGAGTAACAAAGAGCCAACTGAACCCCTTTTAGCAGCCTGTTCAAGGCAGGACTGCTTTGGCGTTACTTCACTTCCCCATTTGTACAAGAAGTACACAGGTGGAATCGTTAATTGCTATGCCAGATGTGGAGGTAGTAATAGCGGCTGATTATTGTCTGGGTAAATCTAGCAGCAGGACCAAACGGCGCATATGAATCACAAGTCATGCCTCTTGTTTCCTGCAGCCCTGGAACACAACGTAAAGTCACACAAGATGACATCATTGCATTGTTTGAGCCTCTGTAAAATGGCACAGGCAGTGTTGCTTTTTAATGGGGGGGGAGTGTTGTTGGAAACCTTCGGGCAGGTGCTTTCACAAGCTTTGTCTATGACTGTCTGCCACGAGCTTATCACAACCAATCTGAGAGAGCCAATTGGTACTCTCGCAAAAAAACAGTTTGAAGAAGTTTAAGAACATCTTTTCCCTCTCTAAAATCCTCCAATGCGGTAGTTTCTTTAAAGCCAATCAATTTTAACCAGCACCCCCATGAAATTAAAATGTGTACTTTTGAATGAATTCCTTTACTCTAATTTGTTAGAATCTGGTGGACACATTTATTTCCATGAGGAATACATTGCCATCAGTTCGGTGATATTTCACTTTCAATCTTGTGCCAACAGCAGTCCAAGACCAGATATTTTCTAACACCTTTCCTAATAAGGAATACCTAATAAACTACTGACAATACTATGATGTTTCTTTATCATAATCAAATGATAGAACTATATCATATCTGAGATATTGTAATGGTTCAACGTTATACCTTCTTAACATCAATATGATAACATCACCCATGTTAGGCTGCAAACATATGAATAAACGTTTAGCTGACAGCAAAGCACTTTGTTCCACAGAGTCAGCTGAGTCTTTTTTTCCTCGAGGTTCTGGTAGACTAAGCGTTGTCTTCGTGACATTCTGTCAATGCAGCTGAGCGTTTTCGGTCACTGGCTCATTCTAACAAGAGGAGCCTAGAAACATTTGTGGTGTTCATTTGTGCTGACGGCCAGTTTGCCTTAAGAACAGCATCTGCAGCTGCATTAGCTGTCCAGCTGGGAGGTTGTCGGGAATAGTTTCTCTCATGTATGCATAATTAAACATCACCACCCTTTTTTTTCCACCACCACATGAAGTCTCCCACGACTGTGATAATATACAGTATAGTCCTCAAATGTCAGTAGGTTGACATATTCATACAAATATATTCCCAAAGAAGACGTTTTTACTGCTTCAAACTTTTTATTACTGCTTTGTTTATCATCATTAGGGTTTGCGCTGCCTCTGAAAGCACATTTTCACTCAAGGGATAATCTTTCTTTTATGGTTTTTTTTAAATAAAATATTCTGTGCGGTAATGTCAGGCAAGATTATGTTTCACCAACTCTGACACCAAGATGGAAAACATTATAAAATTTTAAACAACTTCACTTTGATTGGTTGATGTTTGTAGGCCTGCTGGATCGTTTGCTTTTGGGTGCTTAAAAAAACACATAATAAATGTCAGCCCTCAGTTAGATCACACATCAGCTTTACTTTAGGGATTAATTGATTTTTTCTCCTGCTCATTTATTCTCTCTGTCTGTCTCCTTGTCTGTATCCACAGGATGAGTGCACTGATGGGCTGCATGAGCTTTGGTGTGTGTTCCATTATGGACCCAGACAAGGTGAGTTTAAACACCGAGATGCAAGGTTTTAAAAACATTCTGTAAACACTGTCCTCGCCTTCTTTTCAAACTATTGACTCTTTTGCTTGTTTGTGTGATCCATTCATTGGAGCATACATTTGAGATTTTAGTTCAGTTTGAGTGAATACCAGTGACCTGGATAGCTGAGAGGAAACACTTTGGGGTGAACAGTGTTAGAGCTTTGCAAAACAGCCTCCAGATTCTTGAGTGAAACACAGTGTGAGTCATTCCCTCTGCTGAAATGTTAAAGAGCAACACATAACACAACACATTGCTGTTTCAGAAGGTTTAGCATAAGATGTACAATATGCCCAAAACATCAACAAGTAGAACATCCTAGTAGATAATATTCTGGGAAACATTTGGTATCACTGCTTATAAAAAGATAACATGACCAGCTGTGTTGTTTTCTGTCACAAAACAACAAAGCTCAAGGTTTATTTCTCGTCTTGGTTGAGTTTGTCTGCCTGTGTTTGAGCTGTCAAAAAGATATCCTGTTGTCAGTGCACATACTGTGCATTTCCTAACTGTTGCTCTAAGTTTGGCTACCTGCTGGTGTGAACTCTGAATTCTCCCACGGACAACAAAACAAGAATCCACGGGTATTTTTGCAGCACAGGTGTAACGGTTATCCTGTTACCTATCGTAGTTAGGAGTTCCCGTGAAATGATTTACAGGTTGCCTTTTTTAAAAACACATATTTCAGTTTCCTATTAATGCACATTGCTTGATGACTTCTTGATATTGGGTTAAACATCAGGGGCCCCTGAAACTCTGAGAGAACAAAGAGAAGAGGGGCTGGAGCACAATGGAGAACAACACAGAGAACATGACTGAAACGGAGCACTCGCACTAGTCAAACAAACTGGACTTTGGGAATCAAACGGGCTTGTGTGAGTGAGCCCCTATTTGACACAGAAAAGCATCCCACAAGCACCTCCTGGATAGTCGAAGATTATTCCTAGGATCTCCAGTTCTGCATCATGAGGTAAGTATAATGTCAGTCTATACCATTTTCCCCTGGCAGTAACCATGGCAAAGGATCAATAGATGGCACAATAGACGGTTGGAGGGGTGGTTGAAAATGGGCTGTGTCTTCCTCCCATCAGGACGTGAATGAATCACATGACCACAACAAGAACAACAGAAACGCATGCAACAAATGCCTGCTGGGTAAACTCCAAGGAAACATCAGACGTCGTTTCAAGCCAGAAGATCCTGCAGTATTTCCCTTGCAAAAAGGCTGGATCATCAACCAAAGATTCCATATCAACAATGAACTAATACCATCCTGGATAAGCCCATTGAAGGCCTTGGAAGCTTGTACAATGCAGACCTCAGAGATACAGATCAAGTGATACAATTCAGGCAGTATACAATCACCTGCCTCAACGTAATCACCAGCACTGGTCTCACTGGTAAGTTAAACCTTTGGGGCTTTCAATTTGGATTCTGCTGGAGTGACTGGTGAAAGCACAGGTAAGGAAGTGGCTTCAAGAGGCCTCAGCATAGTGATGCAGGGAATAGAGCACTGACAATCTCTAGCCTGGGGGAATATTACATCTGTGTCAATGCATGTGGACATGACACTAACGGAGTCCTGAGATGCCATGGTAAGAGGCGCTGCTCAAACCCTAGCAACAGGAGTTAGAGGGTAGCACCATAGGAAGGCAAGCAAAGTGCTAACCGCTGCCAAAAGGAGCAGTTACCGGCTGCAGCTGAAAAGAAGGGATGCTGTTTGGGCTGCTAAATGGATCTCTTGGTACAAATCAAGAGACACACATGGAGGTCTGGTCAGCCTGTGGGGGGCCTGTCTTGGCTAAAGGTGTCTTGTGATGAATGACCAAAGCACCCTGAAATGCTGAGGTACACAACTCAAGATGTACTGAATAGTAGCAATGCGGCCTGATGGTTATCTCCAAGACCAACCAAATGCAAATCATCCAGAGGTTAGTATGATCTGGTCTTGGTCTTTTCCTAGATTACAGAACCCTCTCTGGCTCTCTCAGATACAATTGCAACGACAGACTCCAGATTCCTAATAGGTAGGTACAACAAACTCTCCTAACGGGTTAGTAGACCAGATTTGACTTATAGGTGAGTGGCCTTATTTAAATCTCCAAGAACAATCCTACACAAGTCAGTTGTAGTGCGGCAACTTCCGTAAGTGTAAAAACCAGTCCCTCTAATCTATTGAACATGCATAACAAATAATATATGTTGTGTATATGTTGATGATAAATGCAACACTGCTGTGACCAAAAAACGTAAACATATTTGAGTTTTAAAGGAATTTTAAGCTGTCAGCATTCTATCTTTGGCTATTTACCATTTAAAAACATTGTTAAAGATGAATCATCTCTGTCAGAAAATGATCCACAATTATTTTCCATTTAGTTTAAAATGACGACACTCAAAGATCCACAAAGGATTGCTTCATCCCACACCTGCACCATAACAAACAAGAGCACCAGCCTTTAGTCTATCTCCCCAAGCTCTCCCAGGTGATAGCAGATAAATGTGAGTCAGAATAGATTCTCCTCCTCTGCACACTTTATCCTATCTCAGCCTTTCCCCTTCACTGTTTAATTATTTAACCCTCATTTACCCAACTGTCTTCTCCATGCCTTTTCATATTTTCTTCCTGCAGCGTAAAAGAAAACGAAACTCTACGTTCTAGAGGTTGAGGAGTCACTACTGTGAACGTTTGTTATGTAATGCCTCAGCACCTTATCATTTATGTAAGTTATTACATCACAGAGTATGCATTTGTGTGCATTATTAAGCCACCATAAAGTTATTTGTAGAAATGAAGTATGCAGAAAGTAGATGAATGTTTTCCTTGCTTAGTTATAGTTAATGAAAACAGAGTCAAACTAACCAGATTGTCTCTTGCAAACCTGTCCAGTCATTATGGTTACAGCACAGTTGAGAAATAGCTGTCAGAGAAAAACAAAAAAAGTCCCTCCAAGAAAACATTTTAATTAGAGCTCTGCCTGAAGTTCTAGAGAAAAACAAAGTTTAAAGTGGTAGAGTTAGTTAAATCCCTTCAGAAATAAATGCGTGCAGAAAAAAAATCTTCTCTCTTGGTTTCTTTTCTTTGGGCTTTCATACTTCTGCCAAATGCTTGAATAGACCTATTTTTTCAAGTGTTATAATTTATGAGTGTTTCTCTTTGATTCTGAATGGTTGTTCAAATATTGAAGGTGCCAGAGCTGAATATGCCAATTTGATTTACATGAGAAACGGTCTCCGCCTGCAGTTCAAACACATTTCTGTTATGACTGTGAGTTTTGTTGTTTGTTTCCCAGGCGGGCTCAGAAGATGGTGGGAATAAAAGTAATTTGGTGAAATGCCATTTAACGCAATTAAGGCCAAACAGGCTGCAAATTAAGAAAACCTCTTGTTGTTTCTTTCTCAGTAAGTGTTCTCCGTCGTTTCAATTAACATCCTCATCAGTGAGCAAAACAAACGACCAGATAAACTATATTTCAGCCAGGCTTATGGCTTCCTTCCTCTATCATTTATCCCTATGAATATTTAATTGGCTTAATATGCAAATGAGGCGGATTTAGCTTTGAGTCACACAGAGTTTTTTCTCTTCTTTACCCCCTCAAACACATCTGCTGTTTCCTGTTTATTATTTTTTTTCATGCAACTCTTCATTTAAACCCATCCCTTTCAGTTTCCCTCCAGTGTGTTCCTGTTTTTCTTCCAGGAGCATTTGGAGCGTATGAGTGTTCGCTGTTATTTTCGTTACCTGCTTTGCTTGCCTGTCACATCTGGTCATTTGTTTGCACCTTTTTGCCACTTAGTGCGTTTTACTCCTCACTCCATGTCCTGCTTTCTCTTTTCATCCCTCTCAACTCTCTCTCCCTCCAGACTCACAGCTCTCTCTGCCCTGCTCGTTCCCCTTTTGTCACATGTGCAGGGCACAATATTGAACGATGGCGTAAATCCCTCCCTGACTTCCAGGACATATGCCCTCCCCTCCCCCATCTTCTATACAAGTAACGCCGCCTGTCCTCCCCCACTTGTCCCACAGCCCGCAGAAATCTGTCCACTCAGATAAGATGCTTTTAAAACGGAGATTATTGTCACTGTCCACGGCATCACATTATTTAGTACAAAGGATGAGGCTGGCAGTGTGTGTGTGTGTGTGTGTGTGTGTGTGTGTGTGTGTGTGTGTGTGTGTGTGTGTGTGTGTGTGTGTGTGTGTGTGTGCGCGCGCGTGTGTGTGTGTGTGTGTGCTGTGATATTTGTCCACCACAGTCAAATAATAGCAGAGACGTCATGTCCTTGTTTTCGACACATCAGGATTACAAATCAGACTTTCTATACCACAGCATGCAGGACTTCACGTAATACATGTACAGTAGTTGTAAACACATAATACACATCTGCACAAACACACACACACACACACACACACACACACACACACACACACACACACACACACACACACCATCTGGCTCACAAGGCAGGAGTGCAGAGATGGGGGGGGCATCAGCTGCTGGAATAAGCTAAAGCACTCAGAGTGATGTGTATGTGTGTGTGTGTGTGTGTGTGTGTGTGTGTGTGTGTGTGTGTGTGCTCAGTGTTAGCAGCCCCGCAGGAGCAAACATATTGAGTCTGTGTGTGTGTGTGTGTGTTTGTGTGTTTGTGTATAACATGTTTATGAACTCATATAGAGGATTCATTTTAAATTTAGCTCTCATTAGGTCGAATCCGAGAGCTTGACGCCACGCACACACCTACATGCACTTGATACACACTAACACTAACACAGTGTCACCTTTTGTGTGTGTGTGTGTGTGTGTGTGTGTGTGTGTGTGTGTGTGTGTGTGTGTGTGTGTGTGCTATAGGAGGTTCAAGGATGGTACTACCTACTTGGGGAAGAGCACGGGATGAAGAAGCATCTTAAAGTGCCCACACAACACAACCATCACTCCCCTGGTAAGTTAACTTCATCACAATTAAGCAGCCTGGTTGAAACGCTGATTTGCAACCTTTTGTAATGGATGAAGAAAATGTGAGAAGTCTAGAAAGTTGGCATCAAGGGTTATATTCTAAGAATGATTTATATTATTTTATCAGAAAAAGTCATTAAAATCAGGAAACCTTTCTCCCTGTACGTTATATTTAATTCAGAGACGGTTTTTTATTCTAGATTTGTTCGGCATGTTGACATATTCGAGAGCGCAAAAGTTCCAAGAATATAGGTGTTAAATTAAGTATTATTTTGAGACTTGACGCTGATAGTTTGAGCTGAAGGTATAAAAACAGGATGAGCCCAAATGTCACAACAAACACACAAAGAAAGAAATTAAATTAGCATAAAACCAATGTGATCATGTCTGATACTGTACAGTTACAGATAATAACAATTAAGCCGATTGCCAATTCCAATATAAATGTTTTTTCATTACTTCTTCATAATTTTTTGTGTTTTTTTTTTTTCAAATTAATGATGATTTACATTAAAAGATTGTTAAAAGTCTCGCCTACTGAATTGTCACTACAGCATGTCTTACAAACTGCACGTCGAGATGATGTAATACTCCCACACTTTCTTCTTATGTTTGACCATGGAATTAAATGACATGTGGGCACAACTCCTGTCACCCTCTTGCCACTCGCCAGAGTTCGATACAACAGAAACGCTGTAGTCCGATTAAAAAACATCTATTCTTAATCAGCAGTTTGGTACACTAGCTTGCCAGAGTTTAATTGACGTGACACGTGATCGTCATCAGGGCCGGTACAGATGTCGGTGCATCCCTAATTGAAACGCATGCATGAAAAGTAGGCTGCTAGTTAATCAGCAGAGTGTGTGTGTGTGTTTGTGTCAAACAGTTCACATTTATTTGTGTACTTTTTGCCAAAACAAAAGTTTTCTTTGGTGTTTTGATTGATATCAGGCAGCTTTAAATGAAAGAGACAGACAGGGGGGAAGAGAGGGGGGTATGACATCCAACGAAAGGGCGCTCTAGATCAAACAAAGCAAATAACAATAAGACAAAAAAAAAGAATTATTAAAGAAAGACAAAACGTGTTAAAGGAAACATCAAATCTATTATTATTATTATTACAATGGAAACTTGTAAATAAGGTCATGTAGGTCTCTGCCCGAAGCATTTAATAAAAAAAATTGTGTGCGTTGTGTGATAGGTAAGCAGCTCAAAGTCTTTATCAGTCTTTGGTTGGGGAGGTGGGGTGACTGTGGAAGCGAGGGATTAAGAGAGGGATTGGGGGAGAGACAGAGAGAGTGTGTGTGTGAAGGAGGGAGGGAGGGAGGGGTCTGGTCAAAACCCTGACGCGTCACAGTTTGCCAGAGAGAGAAAGAGAGAGAGAGAGACGGAGCTCTCCCGCACCGTTCGCTTCTGGAGTGGATCTCCCCTCACGCGCAGACACACACCCACTAACTCACACAGCCACACACCCACACACCCACACACACACACACACACACACACACACACACACACACACTTGTTTTGGGATCGTTTTTTTTTCTTCTTCTCTCCACGACCTGCGCGTGCTCCTTCTCTTCTCACTTATGTTTGCACTCACTCGTAGTTTGGTGGTGGTGGTGGTGGTGTGTGTGTGTGTTGGAGTTATGCCACTGTGTGCCAGCCATAAGGGCAGCCTAGACTAGGTGAGTACTCTGTTCGTGTCATCGCACTTGATTGTACTCGATGCACATGGCTTTCTTCTGAAAAGTTGCATGCAGCAAATATGAAGTGGATTCTTTTGAGGATGCTGTTTTGAACGTTTCCTCTTGACTCCTCTCTGTTGCACTCTCTCCCTCTGCCTCTCCACCTTTTTGTTTTGTTTATCTTTGCCTCCCTCTTCTTGCTTGTTCCCTCCTTCTTCTCCTCTTCTTCTTTTTTTTTTTTTTTTATATTTCTTGTCCATGTGTTCCCATTGTTGCTGACTTTACTTTAAATCTCTCTTTGTCGCTTATGCGTACATTGCCGATCTGCCAAGTCTTATCAAATTTTTCTCTTGCTGAGCTAAATTTGGAACAATTACTTTCCCTGGAAGCCCCCCCGAAGGAGCTCGGCTTACCCATTCGGTGGATTACTTACCGTACGAGCACACTTTTTCTACACAAATATGCACAAACCCTTTATAATTGCACAGTCACATTCACATACTCCCACATATGCATTTTTTTGTGCTCCACAACTCCATCCCTGCCCATCCTCTGAGTCGTTGATTTTTTTTGTTCCTTTGCTTATTCACGTAGTTCCATTCTGGGTTATGAGGATGACGGTGATATCGTAAGACGTTAGCTAGCCCATCCCAATTTACACTGCATGGCTGAACTAGGCTAATCTGCCTCATGCAACTTTAAAATTAGTTTTATGCTTCTGTGGATGGAACTGGGACAAGGGGTATCAGATCGGACTCAGCCAGCAGGAAACCATTAAAGGCTCGCATGAGGGAATCCTGATGTATACTCGGGGGTTACAGAGGCGACTAAGGCGTTTGACTGTGAGCTGATAGGCTGAGTGGTGTTAAACTTGAGCACCAGTTTAATTATTTAATAATTGTAGTCACATTTGCTGATTAAGCACAAAAAAAAGTAAATTTTATGTCCATTTATTTCAAGGGACTGCATTTTTTAAGTGTAAAAACTACATGCATGGTTGTTTTAATGGATGTAGAATGTAATCATCTTTCACTGTGGCATTACTGCCCCACTACTGTCTCATCATGTGTTTGTGTGTGTGTGTGTGTGTGTGTGTGTGTGTGTGTGTGTGTGTGTGTGTGTGTGTGTGTGTGTGTGTGTGTGTGTGCGTGTGTGTGAATGGAGGCTGCATACCCATGCATGCACATGTGTGCTACCAGCTGGCAGAATGTAGGCCATGCAGGCACTGCTGCACCATGACATGCACTGGCATGAAAATGAATAAAATCCCTTTAATTACATCACTCTGTTTGTCTATCCTCTCTCCCTTTCTTTCTCTTTCTCTTTGCAAGTCTCTATAGTTTGTGTCTTTTGCACTGAAATCCACATGTTTGTAAATCTCTTTGAGCCTAATGTGTGTCTTTTCCATTTCTTGCGCTCTCTCTTGCCTGTACTTTTGTATTCATTCACTCCTCTCTCTTTTGATTTCTCGGGCACCACTGTTTCTTATTTGTCCCCTCAGCTCATCTCTTATGTAACCTAGCGCTGTGGCAGAATGAAAAAAGGCTTTTAGTAAACAAACAATTTGATATCACACTAGCAGCCGTTCCATAGAAGACCGTGATTTGCTGTATATGCGGTATAATTAAGAAGGGAAATCCTGCAATTTTAAGAAGTGTGAAGAGGCATACAGGGAGCTTGGCAGGCTCACTTTGTCCCCTTAATACTTAGGATTCAAAGCGAATTTGTCATCATGCCTCTCTTTTTACTCTTGCTCCCGTTATACTCTCAGGCAATAATGTCAAATCAGTGATATTTAAAGAAGGCAAAAAGCTGTGACTGTAGTGTATGATATAACTTACTTTTATCAATTCTTAAATATTCTGGCACTTTTTTTTGCAGGTATTATCTATCTCTGAGACTTTCTAATTTAAAAAATATGAATAGTTCATTTTCAAAATCAAGAAAAAAGCACTTTCAAACGAGGTTAAATGCTGAGTTTAATTTAAAAAAACGTAATTTCATATTTAACCAAAACACTTTTTTCACACTTACACCTACTATAATTGTTATATTATTTTGCTGTCAGTGAGAAAGTCATTGGACGGCTTTCAGGGTGTGTGCTCAGGAGGAGCTGCCGAGGAGTGACAAAAGTTGGTTGTGTGTTTGTTTGTCTGTATTTTGTTGTTGTGCAGCGCAGAAGGGAATGATGGTGTGAACTGTTTAAGCAGGACGTCAGAGCTCTGGGTGAAGTTGGTGCAGCCTGTCCTTTTTCACCAGGACGCATGGTAGAGACTGCACAACGATGAAACAGCTAACTCTATTAAGACGGATTTTTACTAGTATTGTATAAAAAGTTTAAAATTCTAATATCATAACAACCCTTGTCCGTTGCGTTAAATTAAAAAAAAAAAGAAGTAACAACAGCGACACACCTGTTCATAGTCTTGAGTCACAGTTTGAAGATTTATCTGATCAGAAGCTGTGAAAAAAAACACAGTTACCAGCTCTTGTTGGCCTTCATGACATTTTAAATATGAACAGCTAAACTGCTTTAATCCTATTAAGCCATATCCACATCAAAAGAAGGCTGCACTTTTTTTTTAAAAACAAACATCATCTATTGAAACAAGTCTTTTCCTGCTCTGCTACATTAATCCACGTTAATGTGCACAGAGTCTCATAAGGGGAAAACTATTTGGATCAGTGTGTCTAACTAATCCCTCACACAGTGACCTGTGCCAGTTCCGATCCAGGACAGTGCCAGGCCAAAAATCCTGGGGGGCAGATTTAAGTTGTACTGGGAAGCTGGCAGCACTTCTGCACGTGATGTAGCACCACACTGACCTAATAGCTGGCTCGGGACGCTCAATATTCAGAAAGGGAACAATCTGAATGAAGTTAAGACATTTAATGGCTAAAGGGACGAGTGCATTTACAGGATAATATACAATTAAACAAATGATATGAACACATACAACAACAACAACCTCCAATCGGTATGAGATTGTAACATGCCATGCTTCTCGTACTCACTTTCCCGCGGCATCGTCCTCTCCCGTCACAAAACCTATCAGCCCGGCGCTGACAGCTAATTACACTGTGGTGTGACAATAAAGAGGCTGCCATCTTAACTTTGCTTGACACCAGTTGAGAGACTCAAATGCGGAGGCTGTGCATGAGTGGCAGCCAAACAACATTTCTGAGATAAGGAGTGACAGAGCAATTAGCACCGAGTTTTTCAGGACACTTTTGTGTGAGGCACTGGTAGATTTTAAACGACAGAAATGTTGCGCGCAGCTCTTTAAAATGTGCTGGAACAGAATCAGCAACACACAGGACACGCTCGGTGTCTTGATCTTTTCACTAAGACTGTTCATTTGATCAAGCTTGTTTATCTATGTGTCCACTTTTTACATTTTTGATAAAAGCTCCTTTGAGAGGAAGTTTTGACTGGTTATGAAACTGACTGATTCTGACACTGCTGCCCATTTAAGAGCTACAAAAGGAAACAGGACTATGAGGAAAAAAAAACGGATCATTTTGAGTGCTTGTAACAGCTGCTGCTGGGTAGTTGTCTAGATTAACATCATGCAGCAGAAGCAGCATTTGATGACATCTTTGACCCTAAACATTCACCTTAAAGAGAGAGAAATCTTTGCCTGTTAGAAGACAAAAGGATTCAAAATGTACTCAGAAAACACTTCAGGGCAAAGTCAGCAGAGATGAGACGGAGACAGAGCCACTCTCTCCACAGAGGGCACAGAAATTGACTCAGTTTGATTTATTTGTTTTCGGAATCGGCTGCAGTCCCACGCGACCCCGAACAGGATGAAGCAGTATAGATAATAGATGGATGGATGTGCAGCTGTGTTTTATGTTCAGGCTGCTTCATGCTAAGTGCACCTCGGGAGGGTTTATAAAGTTTGTTGATTTATTAATTGATAGATTGATATAAGAGGTAATTTAGGGTGTACTCAGTCTATTGAATGAAAATTGAAAGGTGGTACACATGTGGTACTTGTTAAAGACTATTAAAAAAAAATGTGTGTAATTTCCAAAACTGTCTCAAATGCTAAAAACAGCAGAAGAAATCGGTTTGGATGAGCAGAATTTTGTCTTATGATAAATTAATTACATATTGTAGTGTTCATTCAGAGGTGCTCATAATTAATTTCTAACTAACAAATTAGGCATAGTGTTCATTGGGCTGGCAGGTTTTTTTTTTTTTTTTTTCTTTGGAGAGATCGGCTAAATAATTGCTCATCTGTGCATATTTGTGCCAAGCATATGTTTCTTGTCTATCCAGGCAGTCATTACCGATGTAAGAAAGGGGCAAGTGTTGGAGAAACTCCATCAGCTCGGCTTCTTTTTTGGCTTGAATAGTGTGTCAACAAAGACAAGTGACCCGCAGTGACACGTACGTGTGTGTGCTTCTGACCATGGCTAATGCATTTCCCTCCAACAGGCTTACAATGTGGGTCAGGTGGTCTGTATATGCATGACAGCAAAAATAGCAGAACAGCCATTGGGCTCACGCTCAAAAAAGTGTGTCATCTGCATCGTACACTTGTTTCACTTTTCATAATAGATGAAGACCGTCCAGACGTACTGTACTCACGCAAACAATGCCAGGTCTCTCCAGATGGCAGGCTGTGCCTTTAAATCAGCAGATTAAAAAATGTACACTGTGTGATTAACTTCTATGGGGCGTTTTGGACGTGGAGGAGGGAGGGGATTGTTTTTGTATTGTTAAATTGTTCTGGCTGTGAATATGCGTGTGTTTGTGTGTATGTGTGTTACAGACAGAGTGTGTTAGACAACGTGTTGGTGGAATGCCATGCATCTGATGTTTTCACCTCCGGCTGATTCCCACTTGACCCAAAGTTCAGTATTTGACCCAAATAGCTTCAACTCCTGGCTACTGTGTCGAACCTCCTGCAGCTAATGGACATTGTCAGCTGGGCTAATTTGAAAATGTATTTCCTTGACTCAGATAGACACTCAATAGGAGAGAATACCTTTATTGATATTAAACAATGTTAGGTTTAAAATGATTAAAATGAAAGTTAAAATCAATGCAAATGGTGCATGCAACAAAAAACTGATATCAAAGCTCATTTTCCGCTCTTACAAATTAAACAAACAAAATACAGTGAAATATATGTAAGCACACTTGTAAATTGTTATTTATAGCTTTTTTATAATCTTAACCTTTAAAAAGCTCAAGCGTTATTTATAAATAGTAAATGTATAATAAGGGGAAAGGCTGAGATGACTGACAGATGGACGCAGGGCTGGAGGCGTCCCAAGCCTATTTGGCGCCCTTAGCAAATTTTAATTTGGTGGCGCCCCACCGCCTCTGCACCATCAATTCAACTGACTGATGTCAACCAATTCTTGATCATTCCCAAACCTACTGTAAGTCCAAACAGAAGTGGAAAAACACTTATTTGAGGAAGCAGGACTTGAATTTTTGATTTTTTAAATACAAAACAGAACTTTTAAACATAATAGTGAAACAAACTCAACACAGAAAGTTACATACATGGTGTTGGTTGTACCTTTACATGATTCAATCATTTGGCCTTTTTTTTATGTCTGCTGATGCACAGCCATGTACTTGATGGTTGTTGCTATTCAAAGTCATATTTTGGGCCCAATGGCATGCATGCAGTGTTCTTTCTGGGAGCCCTCCACTCCGGGTCCTGCATAATTAGTGTCCAAGCTGCATGCAGAGTAATTTGATCATAGAAACATCAGTCAGCCAACAAAGCTAATGAGATTGTGGGTAGCTTCCAGCTTAGCCTACCCGTAACCACGAGATGAAAACACTACTCTGGGGCTGAGACGTAATCCTGTGTGTCACACGTTCCTATTGGCTGTAAAGTCTGTCGCTTGTTTTGTTGCAGCACATTAGATTTGTTTGTTTGAATGTTTTAGGAAACAGCTTAAAACAAGGATATCAATGCCGCATGCTAGCATGATTGTTCATTACTTGTGAACATGACCACGTATGGCGACAACTCGCAGTTGGATTAGGTTTAACCAGCTCTCACTCTTGGGGGCCCCCTGGTGGCAATGGGAGCAGCTGCTTATATGGCTTATGCCTCGGCCTGCTCTGGGTGGGTGTTATAATTGTTGCCAGGATGCGTAATGCCTGCTTCATCTCCTACTTGTTCGCCTGTTTCTAGATTGATCCAAAGCTAGGTTGAGATGGCATTTTAAACATGGCGACTGCCATGGCTGGATTCAGAACGTCACTTCAGAAACCGATGGATGACGTCACTGAGACTGCGGTAGAAGAGGATTTTCTGGCACAAACTTCACCAACTGACAATGTGCATGAAGAGTGAAAGGCTTAGAAGAGGTCAAAATGCTCCAGCAACACTTGTAGGAAGAAGATCAACTTTATTATCAATTTAGACCTACGCGTTTTGGCTCATGGCCTTCATCAGGGTCATGCATGTGGAAAGTATAATGAAGCACTTGCTAAAGCATTATGGAAAGACGAAGTTGTTAAGAAACCAATATTTTTCTCAGGTACAATATATTATACAATAGTAGAGAAAATCCCTACCCAGTGCCTATAGAACAGTTAGCATATTGTTAAAGCCCATGCAAACCCACACAGGTTTTTATCACTTAATCCAGGTAATAAGATCTCTGCCCTGGTTGAAGTTGGGTGAATCTATTTATGAGGCTGCCGAACTTCATGAACCAATAACAGTTGACATGTGACAACAAGCAGGGCACAGACGATGGATAAATTCCATGATGCGCTTCAGTGTCAGGAGCTTGGTGTTAGGCCGGGCATACACTTGTCCATTTGTCTGTATGATGTGGTGGAATGTCTACTCACACTGTACGAGTGAATCATTTACAACACGCTACCAAAGCTCACACATTATGTGCTAACACAGTACGGTCTGATTTTCAAGCTTGACCCGAGTGCTCATACTGTATGTGTTAACCCGGGACGTAGCATTGACAGTTGTTCTTATGGGTCTTTCTATTGAAAACTCCTACAGTTGGTTGGAGATTTATAGAATTTGCATACTAACAAGCGGCTGACAAATCGTTTTATGCTTTGTTTGTTGTGTAAATGTGTCTGAATAATTTCCCGAGAGATAAATCATGTAAATGAAAGGACAAAGAAATAGAAATGTTAATTCATTTATCTGTATCGTTAAATTCTGGTCATGATGCTGTCAGACGCTGTCAACTCTGGCTCACTGTTCGGTAATATGCAATCATACTTATCATACCAATATTATGAAAATGTCAGACATTAATCCAACTGGTAGCAGCTGATTGGATTGTGATCGGCCCTTGTGTCCACCTTCATGCAATGCACGACACACAACATGCAATGGAGCTGAAATTCAGCCCGACATCAGGATCAGTCATGCAACTTAAAAATTGTGTCATAAACAGCCTCGGTTCACATGCTGTGTATGCCCAGACTTAGGTAGGATAGACTCACTCAATCAGACTTACAAAAAAGATTGTCTCACCTGGGTTATAGTCAAGGAAATAATGTGATTAAATAGGATTCAACTGTGGTGTGATTGTGGCTTATGAGGCCCTCTGCTCCAGTAACATTTGGTAGAGCTTTGCAGAAAAATACTTCACATGATGTCACTAATGCCTTCACTCTATCAGAATAGTTGGTGTGAATGTACTGCATGTTTCTTACAGCCTTTGTTCAGTTGTTTTTTTGGATCTAATGTTTATTATCCCAGTCAGAGACAAAGCACAGTTTATCGGAGACAAAACAACCTCAGACAATGTGTATTATCAAAGGATATGTTTCAGAGATAACTGGTGATGATGATCCAAACACAAAGGTAGAAAGCTGCTGAAGGATTGTTACCAGCAGAGGCGTGACAGGTGTAAGAGAGGCGGAAATTCAGTCTCAGACATGCAGAGAAAATTCGGCCACCTACGATCCAAACTGCTTGCAACAGAAGCGTAAATCTGTGCAGACCGCCAGCCTCCAGATAGTCGCAGCGTTTAATCTCCAGTGGGCGGACACTTCCATGTGTTAGGGTCAGATGCAATGAACCTCAGCGGCTGAAAGTCGTCATGGACACAAAGTTAATTTGAATTAATTTCCTGATGGGCAGATATGTTGAGTCTGTCTAAGGTAGGCGGAACTAAGTAGGCGTGACTTGAGGGAGTGTGACTGCCAATAAGGGACGCACTCATGTGGAGAGAAAACATTTTCCCATCCTGCTTATTTCAAACAACTTTGCTATATGAATATTTTACCATAATGTGTCCCATCTTTTGATTACAGTTCTATGTTGGATGTCACATCAGGTGCATAGGCATGTTTAAGTTTAAATAATAAGAATTACTTGTAAGAACTGGTGCAAATGTCAAAATCTATTTTTTTTTAATATCTTTGCACATCACTTCTTCATTTGGGAAAATGTCACTTCATTTCTTAACAGTTGCAATGTTCTCCTTTAAGGAAATTGTTTTTAGTTTTCAGCTTTTCTTGCGTCTTTACAGTGCAAACCTTTAAAGCTCATGTGAGGAACTTTCAGGGCGCGGTCACACTGGCAATCTGTACCGTGCCGTACTCATGCAACATTGGCCCCTGCTGCCCCAAAATTAGCCGATACGATAGCCACTGGATATGCTCTTATTGGCCGATATTTTCAGCTGGCCGATTAATCTGTCAGGCTCTAATAGAAAAGGCAAGTTATGACTCCCTTCTGGTGTTTTCCAACATTCTTCCAACGCAAAATGAAAATGTGTGTAAGGCATTTCTGCTTTCACGATCAAATGATAAACCCGATTAAATGGTGGTGATTAAATTTATGATTTGGCGAATTCAAGTACTATTCAGGCCTGGAGATAAAATGGTCCCAGTCTTTTAATATTTCAATGTTTTGTCCTCCAAATCCTTTTTTTTACAAATCTCTCTCAGGGACAATCATTCAACACTTTGAGTAAGCTTGCAGCAGACATAATCCCTTCTGGCTGTGTTGCCTAGCTCACGATAGACAGAAAATGAAATGCGTCAGTCTCTACTGAATAGCTATCAAGCACGGCCAAAAGTCATCACATTGTCTTGTTTCGTAAGGCATCATGCAACAAATGAGTCAGTTGCTGAGGTCAGTCAGAAGCAGGGCAACACACATCTCTCATACTTGATCTTTTTTTTTTTTTTTTTTTTCATGTAATCTTCCTCTGTGCCTCGTTTGAAATGTTTTAGCCTTGGACCGCTAGAGTGCAGATTACTCGAGCATCAACAAAATGCATTTCTCCAAGGGATCAAATTGTATGTGTTGAAGATGAACAGTACATTACCTGGGCATCCATTAACAAAGGAACATGTGTGCATTATAGTGGCCTACTTTTTTTCTCTCCCTTAGCAAGAAATAAAAGAGTAAAAGGCATATCAAAATGTAGGAAAAAATTTCTACTGTTAGATCTGTGAATACCATTAATTTGCACATGAATGTACTTGCAAAGAAAAATCTAGCAAGTTCTTTGAGGCAAATTCTAGTGTGCTGCCTGGTTCTCAGAAAAAAACTCAGGATATTAAAGGTCACATATTATTCCCCTTTTCAACCTGTTTCAAGAAGTCTCAGAGCTCCCCAAAACATGTCTGTGAAGTTAATGTTAAAAATCCACCCTGATCCTGTATTTGATCATGCCTATTAACTCCTCTAGTTCAGCCCTGCTCAGAACAGGCTGTTTCTGTGTCTGTAGCTTTAAATGCAGGTGAGCTGTGTTTGACCACGTTCCTCTCTGAAAGGGCTCGGGTGGCTGGGCTTTTTTGCACCATGTCTGATTGTTTAGGGTGAGAATGCAGACTCCAAAGGCAGAACAAACACCTAGCTGTGGGAATGTCACCCATCTGGGGGAGGGGGTTCTCCCCTTTGTGATGTCACAAAGGAAATATTTCCAAATGTCCTGTTTGAGCACACATTTTCTGAAAAGCTCGGCAGGCAAAAGGCAGAGAGGATGGACTTTTCTCACAATTGGGGGGTTTGTAGACAAGCTAGGGACACATATTAAAGTTAGAAGAACATTGTAACGTGTATTTTGCTTAATATGTGACCTTTAAGGTTCATAGAATTTTGCAAATATGATTCTGAAAAAAAAAAGTTAAAAAAAGGCGGTTAATCGTTTAATGAAATCCCTTGTGCATGAAGCTCTGCTTTCAGTGATTGACATCTTTGCAAGTGACTCACTGTTAACCGAGCACATCATCCCCAGTTGTTCTTAGTCAGTCTGATTATTGAGGACATGACTTTTGTTCTGTTGATGGCAAAATTGCAAGAAAAGATTGAATAAACATGTCAATATAACTTAAAAATGACTCTTGAACTAGTAGAGAAGGGAGACAATCCTTGTAGAATGACAGATGTCAGCGTTAAAATCACCTTTGGAAAATAAACCCTGTTAAATAGTCCAAAGTAAAATGGAACCAAGGAGATTACAACAAGATGTGTGTAGAGATCATAACAGATCATCTGCAGCGGTTTGCTAACAAGTGAAACTGCATTAAATTTGAAATGCATTTTCTGTTTCATTTACTGTAATTTGAAAGGTTTGTGAGGTGGAGTTTGTGCGTGCGTATTCCAGCAGAACCTTTCACATCCCGCCAATGATGTTTTGCTTTTCTGCTGATTTACAAAAGTTTCCACCAAGCTGTCAGGTTCGGTTCAGTTCAGTTCAGTTCTGATCTTTCTTGTGTTTCCACAACCAACTGTACCCTTACACATCACTACATCGTAGCAGTGCGACATAAAGCAGACCGCCGATAAATTCGACAAAGAAGAAGAACACGACGCAGTAAACAAAGATCAATTATTCCTAGGAAGGTCTGCATCTCCGAGGTCGTCCATGGGCCAGTGCTCCGTGCTCATCATAGTCGCAGAAATCAAAAACAGCCTTGAAAATACTTTCCCCAAATCCACAGGATAGTTAAACATGGTGCGTTTAGTGTTTGTCCTTTTATTATCGTTGTCGCATGGAAAGGGATTCTTTTGACCAATCAATGGCCTGCAGTGTGTCTGACTCCAGCCTTTAGGGTCGGATCGGTATGCTTAGCGAACCCAACAGAAGGGTAGGACGGCACAGATCGGTTATTTTGGTCCTCTTGTACAAGCCTCACTTTAAACAATCCACTCTCTTCGGATCAATACAAACCTTTGTTCAGCCAAAAAAGCTAAAACTGTACATTTAAAAATTCAGAAAACCTAGTTTGCTAACACATATGTATTCAAATGATCTAAACTATATTAACGGTGAAATTTCAATCTCTGAGAGTTTAATCTCCTACCAAGTGTTTTGATTTATGACATTAACTCTCATTTTATTTAATTCAAATAATATTTTACTAAGCTGAATCTTTTATAAAATGCCAAAATAAACCTCAGCCAGATTTACTATAGGTTTCTTCTTTTAATAATAAAATGAAATATTGACATCTACTTTAACTTAGTGTAGCTTTCACTACTTTTTAAAATGTCCAGCTATCACACTAACATTCATTTACACTTAATTTACTTAAACCAACCAAATGTTATAATCAGCATGTGACTCAGAAGTGTGCTGATTGATTGTCAGCCCGGGGCAAACACCAATCGCTTTGAGTGTTTACAATTAAAAAAAACATTTCTTTATCTTAAGGGACCAAACACTGAAGTGGAGACTGTCTCCTCCCATCTTGGCTCCGCCACCCTCTCAATCAAGTGTTTGTTTGTTGGCGACAGGAGGTGAAAAGAGGGTCTGAGTGTCAAGTGGATGAGTGGTGCAAAGAAGGACTTGAGCAGAATCAAGTGCTTTTGATGCTTTTGGCAGATCCAAGACTTGAAGCAGACTCTGCAAAATACAAGCAACACCTTTGATTTAATTTCTATAGACTTAGTATTTTGTCCCTTTTTCTGGTTTTATTGCCATCTTTCTTTGACTTTTGCAGTTCCTTACTCTTTTCTTCTAACTAATTTGAAGTATCTTTGTTTCTCTCTAATTTTGTCCTCATTTCCAACATTTCATTCGTGTGGACTTTTCCCACTGTCCAATCTTTCCGTCTCTTTTTATCCCTCCTTCATTCCCCCTGTTTCTACGTCAATCATGCTGGATGTTTCTCGTTGCCAGCTGCTCCACGTCTCTCCCCTCGTATGCCCTCTGGTACTAAAGTCCTACCCACACAAAAGGCTCCTCTCCTGGGCTTGATGCCAGCCAGGTTAGCTGTGGACCCCCTGGAGGTTTTAAATTCACAAGTGAAAGAGTCCCTTACTATTGAAAAAAAAAAGCCTGGAGGTTACCATGGCAATTACATCTAAAGGGTTAATCTCTGCACTGTGAGGTTAAACTGTAGGCTTTCAGAAGAAAGTAGTAACTGTGTCCTAAATGTTTGGAGATGCATCGTTTTCTACAGATTGTGTTTTATTAACTCCAGATTCATTATGAAGTCAAATTACTCCAACATATGTGCTGCGCTTTTTAAAATTTTTTGGTGGTAGTTTAAATGGAAACTGTTATGTTCACGGACCTCAAAAACAGGATTCATCATTAAATGTCATGTTTTGTTTCACGTCAGCTCCTCTGTCCAAATGTAAATTCTCTCTGACTATCCATTTCACACTTCCTCTGTCTCCGGCACTGACAGCACGGCTTAAATATTATTTATTTAATATACAGTCCCCTCACGTCTTGGTTCCTGCTTAGTGTCTCCAACATGCTGACTTAATTTAGAAGTATTATAGAAGAAAACATGTTAATAATAAGTGGTTGAAAACAAGCTGAAAACTCTTATGTGCCTTTTATTAACAGTCACAGTTACTGAGGAAGAGAGAGACAAAGAGTTCACAGTTACAAAGTCAGGATTCAGCCAACAAGTCATGAAACAGCTCAGGATTTTAAAAACGTTTTTTTTTTCAGGCCGGGGAATGGTTTTGAAAAAGGTATAAATCTAAATCAGACCAACCTCCCAAAAAAAGGGACTCTACTACATTAAATATATAGAGTGAATAATGTAAAAAAGTGTCTTATTTCTAATTCTGTATGGTGAAAGTACAGCTGAAGAATTAACTTCTCACTCTGTCTTTCATGGGCGTCATGAGACTACCATGTCAATGATGACACTTAAAATCTGCTAAAATGGACATTTGACATTCATGTATTAAGTACCAGATATTGAGTATTAGAATAATAATCAGTTTCCTTAAAAGAATTAAGCACACTTTTACGTCAATGAACACATTGGATTTAATGTTAAGCAGAGCACATTTGTTATCATTATTATCATAAAACAGACTTCAATATGAGACTTCATTCTTCTTTAACTGTACAGTTATTATAATTCTTAAAATAAGTTTCATGTAATGCTGCGTTTGGACAACCAGAGAGCACGTGTATGCACTCGCAGTAAGAAATGTACCACCTCAGCCTCATTCTGAACCAGCACAAAACTCTGTATGTGAATGAATTCAAGAAAAATAAATGTAGTTAATTATCTGATTCGGCTATGCTTAAGTTGTGGTTAGGTTCAGGCACAGACACACCTAGTTATGGTAAGAAAAGACTATAATTTCAGTTTTACCCGAAGAAGTTGTTTGTTAGGGTTTCAAAAAAAATGACTTTGTTAAACTCATAATCAAGGGTTTAAGTCACTTCACAAATTCCCCAAGAAGTAACTGCTTGGGTTCAAACAGTAAAGGCCTACTTTTGTTGACCAACTTGGCCACCGAGACCTCCTCCCTACGTGGACTTTTTGGCTCTTTGATAACGTCACCAAACTTCCCCCTTTGCTCCCAATGGACAAGAGTCCTAATCGCTACAGCTGTGAGAGGCTTCTTTCATGTCTATAATTAGAGTTATATCTGATACTGCTTGTTTTCTTTGGATGAGTGCCTGACAAATTCAAGCCAAATATATCCATCACTGTAAAACTTTTTCTTATTTTAAAGCCATTATTTTGGACACTTCAAGTCATGCGTTTGAATGTAATGTGATTATTCAGACTTGATTCGAGGTAAATAGAGAGACACATCTCTTAAACCCTCTGACTTGTGTTGCGGGTGTTTGGACGTGCTTGGCAGAGTTAGGAAAATAACATTTCACAGTCTGGGGAGTGGGATAATTTCTGTCCTATGGTGATGGGAGTTGAAAGTGTGATGAAAGAGTACGGAGAAGAGAGAGGGATAAAAAAAGAGAAACAGAAGAATGAGGTCGGGCTTGGAGGGGGGGGGGGGAGCAGTGGGGCAATGGGGTTGTTTTGTGAGAAGTTTGAGAGAAAGACAGAAAAGATTAAAAGATGTATATATTCAGTAAGAGATGTAGACAGATGTAAACAGAAGGAAATGTAGAAAGGATGAGAAAAAAGAGGGGGATCCGCATTGTAGCCCAAAGCTGAATGCCGCCTTTATGAGCAATAGTTAAAAGGACACTGAGGCGTGAGTCCCTGTAGCCATAGCAACTTCCCAGGAGCCCTGTGACGGACGGATAATAGAGTGAGAGAGGAGTTCCTTTTCTCTTCTTCACCCCTCCCTCTCCCTCTCGCTCTCTCTCTCTCTCTCTCTCTCTCTCTCTCACTCACTTGTTCCCACTTCCACTCCTCTCTCGGCCAGTTTGTTGGATCCTCGCATCATACTGGATTTTCCTTAACCCGGCTGCCCTGCTTCTTTTCCCTTTTTTTTTCCTTTTAGCCTTTTTATGTGCACTCTGAAGTTTGAATCTCAGCCCAGCGAAAGGCTGCTGCAGACAACTGTTGCTGTAATTGCTCGTTGTTATCTCTCCCAGTCACTTTTTTTATGGACTCTCTGAACTATCTGAGGACTTTATTTTTGTGCATCCAGAAGGCTTTTTGCGTTGGCAGAGAGGGAAATGTGCTCCAAAGGCACTGTCTCAGCCCGTGATTCCTTTGTCTACATTTCAGAGGCTGTGCTGTCAAACCATGGTGCTGCCCCCGAGACCAATCGCCCTGAGAATATGCAATGCTTAACAGTAAGTGGAATCAATTACTTTCTTTCATACAGTGTTTGTGTGTGCATGGAAAGCTGAAACATCCATACATCTCTGGCTTTATATATGGGAAAAGTCTTAACAGTAACTCTTTGAGGGAAGTTTTGGTGACTTTTCTATAACAGGTGCATAACTTATTCATGTATTCTGTTGTTACTAGTTTGCATGATTTTATTTATTGCATGTCTGTGCACAATGAATGGATAGGCCTGTGTTTCATACATATGAAGCAATTGACCCGTGGTATTGCATCAATGCCAACAAAACTCATCATGCATAAACAAATCCCTCAGTAAGATATTTACTGCATGAATTCCATGTTACACATCCTCAGCAGCCTTAGCAACTAATTGAATCATGCGTTCGAGCTCCGAGCAGTGAATGGAGCAAGATGTCATTTCTTGAAAGACAACGTTTGTCGAAAAAAACAAAAAGGCTCACTAGCGTGTGAGTCACATGTGGAGCAGAATGATTACTTGTCATGAGAGAGGCAGAAAAAAAAAGGGAACCATGTAGTCAGATATGACGCCAGCTTTTCTTATCTGACTTCTCTTTACAGTCCCATTTTTTTTAATTTCCACTTTGTTGACCGTAGCCATGAATTCATTAAAAATGAATGAGGAGGGCCCACTTAAACTGTTTACCCACACACTGGAGCATGACTGATGAAACCTTTTTTTTTTTTACAGCCGGGATTAGGAAGAGGTGATTATTAAAGTCAGTATTTGCTTGACAACAGCGGGCGTAATGACTATAACAAGAGAAACCTATTTCACCTGTTAGAGCCATCAGCTCAGGGTTCAAGATTGGGAAAGACACTGACAACACAAAGTCAGAACTTCCTAGCTCCCATAAAGTTTGGCCCACAGGTCTAAATTTTCCAAGCAAATGTAGCCGACAAGATGTCAAGTGTCACATTTTAATTGTCATTAAAACTTTCTATGAAACTCTTTCTTAGAGTTCACCAGAAGGCCAGAAAGCAATTGGAGACATTCATATTCATCTCTCCTCTAAAGTGAAATCATGAGCAGGATACATTTGATAAAGTGCTTTAACTGTGCATTTTTGGAGTGAAACGAGGTTGTGTTTGGAAACCTTTGCTGCAGTAAGAAAACTAAATATGTCTACCTCCTGCTGTCATCAAGTACAAAAATGAAAGCGGTTAGAGTGTAGATTTGAGTCCAGTGAGCTAAATGTTCTTGCAATGAGATTCAATTAAAATAGCCTTTAAATACTCAATATGAGTTAAACTTTAAATATCTAACGAGCATATTTTCTTGTACATATGAACTGGTTTTGTCAGTGGTATGCATGACTAAATGCAAAGTGGCACGAGCACAGCGTTGTTAATGTCATGCAGGGAAAGAAACATATAGAAACTCGCAATTCACCCCTGGCAGCGGACTAGTGCCTTTGGCTTTGTTCCCTGACTCATTTGACCCTTCCTCCAGAGTCACACAGCAGATAGTGGATGCCATTTTGCTACGAGTGTTGCATCCTTTTGCATGTGTTTGCTCACACTACAGCTGTGGGGAAAGATTTATTCCTCCACGTCTTTTTTAATCCTGCTAGCTTCTGATTTGGCAAATTTCCAGAGGAACTTTCATGGAGAATTTACCCCGGCACCTCTTCCCACATTTCATCACCATGAATTATACTTTAGCAAGTATACTTTTACATGTTGTTATCTGTGAGTCTCAGTGGCTATATTTAGAAAATATGTATACCGTCTTCCCTTCATAGGCATTTCTGCCTTACATAACTTGTCTCAAACTCAAGGGACTTCTTATCTCCGCCTTAGGGAGGGTATCTGTGCTGGTTGTTTGTCTGTTTGTCAGGAAAGTTAGGGAGATACTTTGGATTTGATGGAACTTAAAAAGACATGGGCAAAGGGAGAAGCCAATCAATTTTGGACTAAATGTGGATGAAACTCGCTACCAACTCTCGCAAACCTCAACATCAGCTTTAGTTATTGCATTGATTGAGAGCCCCCTGGCGGTGGAATTAACATACTGTGCCTTTAATTCATTAAAATACTTAATAATAATAAAAAAGTGCAGTAAAGAGGTTCGTTGCTTAAATTAAAAATATTTGAAACAACATTAGCGGTAAGAGTAGGGCACAGTACAAAAGGAAAGTTTTTAGCTTACAATTGAAGATATTCATAATTGAGGCTAGTCTTGACATCAACTCGGACAGTTCTGAGCTGCATGATAAAAAAATGCTGCTTTACTGTGTTTTGTTCTATGTCTTGGTTCATCCAGTCGGCCAGCTGCAGATGTCCTCAGGATCCTCCTGTAAAGATTATAGAACTGGAATAATGTGGTCATATTTCTTAGTATTTGAAAGGATGTCTGCAGTCTTGAAGAAGACTGGTCTGTGGTCTGTTCTTTCTGAATGCCTTACTAGCTGTAGATGTACTTTAGAAGACATGCTGATGTGTTTTGATGACACTACATGAATGAGAGTTAAAGACCAGTGTACACAAGGCTTGAAAAGTAGCTTTCAATCAAATTATATACTCTTTGCTGATCCGTCTTTGTATGAGCATTTGTCAGAGAACAGCGCAGCTCTTTAACCAAAGCAATACAAATACTGACAGACAACAAGCGCAGACAAAGTGGAAACCACAATCGCACATGGCCCGGCCGTCTGCTCCATGACAGATGCCCCGGTCTGCTCCAAATATGCTCACCACATTAAAAAAGACTTCACATTCACTCTGAGCGTAGCCTAACCCCTCTGCTGTCGAGTTCACTGGGCTCATATTTTTTCTTTCACATTTCTTGGGTGTTTTAAGAGGTTGCTTTGATAATCAGCGGTGGTGCAGACGCAGGGCAAAAACTCCCAAGTGTACCTGCAATGTTCAGCATTCACCAGAAGACATTCAGCTGCAAAATGAATAATCCATTATGTTTACTCCAAGTGTTGATAGTGCTCTTCTTCTGTGGTGATTGTGAAGTTCTAAGTGCATAAAGAGGTACAATTATGTACCACCAAGTAGTCTCAGGGTAGAAGGAGCACAACTTTGGCAATGGGTTCCACTTCTTATCTTTCATGGTTTGTTTCGCAAAATACAAGACCATTGGTTGTGATTAAAATTGTTAAATAATGCCGCAGGGGAAATGGTAACGAAAGAACTGATATTTTGGGCGGAAATCATTTTCTATCCATTCTAGAGATGTTCCTAGCAACTTATTTCCCCCCCCCCAGTGAACTGAAATTTACATTCTGACTAGTCGACTAGTCACAAATAAGAAAACACTGAACCTACCATGTTGCTTGTACCCTTTTTAATTTCTAATAAAGCAGTTCATCACATTCTTCAAAAAAACTCTAATGTGTGGCACTTAACCATGTGCATTAACCTGAGGGGAAACAATGTCCAAGTTGTTTGCAGAGTGTGGCTTACTTTAGCAGCCTTCCATTCTCCTTGCACAGTTAATGCCAACATGCCTTTGCTGAATGTTGTTGCACGTCGCACCGGTCAATTTCCAGTTTACTTGAGCGGCTCCTTAGAGATAGCATCCGTATCCTGTGCTGGTTTACATCCTGGCAGTATAACGGGGGAGAGCCGGCCCATTAAGCGGCGCAACTGTCCCAGCTTGTGGTTGGTGGTTGCGTTACAAGTCAGACACAAAATTTGACTAGCATTGTTGGCATACTTTAATACAATCCTAGATAGTAAGTTAAATTGACTAATAATTCTGGTGCCAACTAGTGAGGGTGAGAGCGTTTAAAAGTTAAGACGAGTAATCAAGCGCAATTAAAAGTTGAGCACATTTTATTTAAAATTGTCTGTAGGTAAACAATTGTTTTTGGTTTTCTGAGTGTGGCAAACGTTAGCAGTGCTAGTACGGTCAGTCTTTGGTCCTCCCTGCAGGTTAACATCTGCATGCCCGTGCTAAATGTGGCTACTGTTGCTCTGATCAATATGCCAGTTTAACTTGGCAAAGACTTTATACATTTTGATCTCAAAAACTGTGAAACTGCTCTGCTCCTATGAGACGCTATCCATTCACTGCTTGTTTACATCCGGGTTGTAGAGTGGGTAGAGTAGGTACATGTACCTGAGCTACAGTCACTCTATGGCTACAGCCCCCGGAAAGTGGTGGGTGTCTGCGTCGCAGTTTAAGCTGCATTATGGGTCAACATAAAAAAATTGTAATAACTCGATTAACCCACTTGTAATTCTGGTGCAGATGAGAAAACGTAATGACTTTTAAAGTCAACTAAACACTCAACTTTCAAACCAAAACTATGACCAACTTCATCAACAACTCTTGAATTACTCAACCACCCAAATTTGAGCAACTTTAAGTAGTTTTATTTTGATCTTACATTATGAGCGGAGGTTGTTGGTTAGATTTCTAGAGAGAAACTGAACATTTGTTAAAAAGAAGTAGTATTGTCTTGTGATGTGTTTTGTGGTAATATAATCTTAGTAGAGGTTATTAATAATTAATATGAATTAGATTCATGTAGTGACTCTTTAGTGAGTCCGTATGTGCATTAAACACATCCTCATTGAAACCCTCCAGGATGTGAGCTCTGTGGAAAGCGGTGCTGATATGGAGTCACTGTATGGCTAAGAAGCTTGACTTGATGGGATTAGACAGAGGGGTGCTCACTTTACTTTCACTTTTCACACACTCTTCCTTTCTCTACACACAATGCAGCTTGTATATACAAAGAAACACAAGTTTTCTTATCTCACAAAGTAGTGCCATTTGACCCTGGACCTTTATTTTCTTTCTCTTATAAGCCAAATGTTTTTTTCTGTATAATTCAGACAGAATATAAACATTTCTTACATTACTGGCAAAAAAACATTCCATATCGAGTATATGCCGATGTGTCTGAGCTGCTTTTGAAGTCTTATGAAAGTTCGAGAGGCCAGTAATGATGAGAGATGGAAAAAGTAACTTCCGTATTTGTGAATGCCCGTTTCCTTACGCCCCTCCCCTCTTCTTTTTGTTCTCTCTCTTACTTTCTATCTCTGGGTGAATCAGAGGAACAGATGATTGTGTGGTTTGTGTGGGGAAGTCTCAGGGGAGAGTTAAGGGAAAGGGGGGGAGATGGAGCAGGGGTGGGGGGGCACATTCACAGACTAAATTAACAGAGAATGGAAAACCTTTTAGACTATCTCGACTTTTCTGTCTGCTTTTTTTTTTTCCTGTTGCCTTGTCCTCGCACTCTTCCAGACCGCTGCATATTTCCTCCTCTGCTGTTGTGGCCTCTTCCTCCTCCTCCTCCTCCTCCTCTTCCTCCTCCACTCTTTTCCCCTACCCTTTTCCCCCTCTGTCACCCCATGGCCATCGCCCCCACTTCACAAGGAGCTCTGTGGTGTCATTAACGGCCTACTCTTTACCTCCTCAAACATCTCCCAGTGTTTGAAGACGACCTTACACACAAATAATTTCAGTGATTCACGCAGAGCTTTGGACACTTGCTGAAGATGATACTTGACTTCCACAAAGGAATGTCCCTCAGAATACCACAAGGCTATTTTAAAGAGCATTTTACTCTCCGCTCGCTACACTTTTACAGCTTTTTACAGCATTTTCTTTGCTTAATTATTGCTCTCCATTTTTTTTTTTTATAATTGCCACCTTGGGAGTAATTGTGCTTTAAAAATGTCCCACCAATCAAATTATTTTCCTTCTTCCCGACTGGCCTGAAACTGTCTTCAATTTTTCAAAGAATTTGTTCTGGTGCTGAACTTTTTAGAAATAATGTCGGCTGAAAAAGATGTGGTGTTTTAATAAACACTATAGTCGTAGTCAAAGAGACGAAATTTGTTCTGTAAAATAATATAAAATAGCTTCAGGGTGATATAGCAAGGCCTTTTTTATTATTTTCAAAATATATATTGGCCATTGTTTGCATGATCTTTAATAATAGGTACTTACATTCCATAATATGTTTAATTTACCTGTTAAAGTTTAAGTAAATGCAGATATGCTAGCTTGTTAAAGAGCGCCATTAACTGTTAATCCAGCATGTAGAAAAAAACCCTTCGACATTACAGTTCTGAACCAGCAATTATAGATTTTCTATGTCAGCAGAACAAGAATTCCTCTCCTTAGTTGCCATGTCAGCATTTGTAAGTCATGTTTACAGGCCAAAAAACACTGAACTATCCGCTCATTTTATTGACAGTGAGCAGAGTTCATGAATATTAACCAAAGTTACACCCCAGACAATCTGTCCTCCTGCATCACTCTGCTTGTCAGCTAGCATTAGCTCCCACACTGTTGGTGTGAAAATGTGTCTGACGGGAAAGATGGTAAGGAAGGGTGAAGTGAGCTGAAAAGAGGACGTACAGCTTCTGGCTGGCGTCACAGAATAAATGAAGAATGGCTGATTTTATTGCCAGAACATTTTTCTTTGTGAGAATTTTAAGGCCGGGGGGATCATGGCAGCTCATATTCTGCTGAGATGTAAGATGAATGAGTGCTTATCATTGGCCTCAGAAGATTGAATGCACTTAGCTACAACTATACAGTGTTTATCACGTTGCACAGTCTGCTGTGGCTCAGGTGGGCGAGTGATTAGCCCATCAATCGCAAGGTGGTTCGATCTCTGCCTACCTCCTCCCCACGACTATGTCCTAGAGCAAGACCCTGAACCCCAGAAAGCTCCAGATGGCCGGCGCCTTGCCTGGCAGATCCACTGCGATCGATGGTAATATGTGTGCACGGGTGAATGGGAGGCTTTTTAGGGAGGTTTGTCCTCCTCAACGGCTTTAAAGCTCTATAGATGTCAAAGTTAGTCTGTCAGTTATCCAGTCCACTACTTTGGTTGGCCACAAGTGAATGATCCTAGTCACAAATAGTTCTATTCCAATAAAGATTTTAAACAGACATTAATTTTCTCTCAGACGAATAATGCAAATGACTCTCCTGAAGCAACTACTTAAGGATTGAAATTTGTTGTTAAGAGTCAAATGATTACACAACCACTGATGATCAACCACAAAGGTGCTGTCTCACTTTTTACCTTTGAGCTCAACATGATACTTTTTGAATCGATTATAAAGTAATGATAGTTCCGTCAGCCTCACTCTTTGTTTTTTTTGCCAGTCAGCTTATGTTGAGATATCTGAAAACATGTTAAACAACAATGTTTACCGTTGAAAATACATCTGCTTTTTATGCCCTAGTGCCCGTTTGAGCCAACGCCAGAGCTGATTGCGTTTTTCAGCTGGTGTCTTTTCATCTTCCAGTTTATTCAACCATCTGTCGGTCAGTCTCATTCTTGTTGCTTATAATTTTTGGTGTCAGTAATTCAAAAACTTTATGTGCTCCCAAAAATGCTTTAATTGGATGAAATAGGAAGGCAACAATGTTTGTCCCATAGAGTTTAAAGTAAAATTCATTCTGACGTCACAATGTCCTCAGAGAAACACCGTCATGTCAATCATTCCTGTATCATTCTGGAGAGCTTGGTGTCTAAGGAAGAAAGAACATCTTTGAGTTACAGGTTCACCTTGATTCATGGATGAACTGACGAGACTTTGGTGGTCCAACGACAGTCTTGTCGATCCTATTCTCGTCAGTGCAGTATTACAGCAGCAACTGTACTTTTACTAAAGTACTAAAGTTATTCAATTTTTGCATTAGGTGAGGCAAACATCCAGGACCGTTAATGTGCTCACTGTTCTATGTGTCTGACCAGGTTACAAACAACATGTTATGTGAGATACTATTATGTCACACTGATGGAACAAAAACTGCAACCTAATGAGGTGACGGAGTTAAACAACCTTAAACATTAATCACAGTTATCAGATGTTAACATTATCTTTGTCAGCACGTTATCATGCTGATGTTAGCATTTAGCTCAAAGCACCACTAGGCCAAAGAGAACAGAGCCACTGGCATTTATTTTATTGTAACACTTAATGTCATTTTATTCATATTACAGTTGAATTTTTATATCTTCACAGTTTCTGTGTACATCAGTCCCCCGCTGTTACCCTACTGTTTATATTTCAACTATTTTGTCAGTTTTTTTCATTAGTCTTGACCAGTTTAGTAACTTCAAAATGCACTGACGTTGCAATTCAAGTTGAATTCAAATGAGTCAGAGGTTCTTCTTAGCATTAGATCTCACTTTGTCCACCTGCAGCAGTCTAAAGGCTAAACACGCGGGGCTTCTCTGTTATGTTTGCCTTCATCTCTCTGTCTCATATTATGCAAAATATCACCTTGAAATTGCTCTCACTGTACTGAAGCCATATGCCCAGCTTCCACGGTTTGGATTTTAAGTACAGCCTGAGCTGTGACCCTGAACTTGGCCTTGGACCCATCTTGTGTTCACTGGCTTGGAAGATGCCTCCTCCTTTGATAGCTGTTTATTCAGGTCAGAAAAAGAGAGCGAGAGCGAAAGAGACAGAAGGAGAGAGAGAGAGATCCCACACTATTAAACCACAGATTGGCCTCGTCTGGCTCCTAGACAAGCTTTTCAAACTCTTCTTTCACTCCTCTCCCTAAGACATGCTTTCTTCTCCCCCTTTCTTCTCTCCCTCTAATCCGTCCTTCTGCCTATTTAGAGGTGAACAGCGCAGCATGAAAGGGAGAGAAAGTGTTTTTTGTGTGCTTGACGGGTAACCCTCGCCCTTTTGAAAAGGCAAACAGGGAAAAGCTGCCATTACGACTTGCATGAAGGGATCTTAAGACAACGGTCTTTTCTGCCACTTTATTAGCGTTGTAGAGACTAGTGCAGCATCGCTCCTCTTTCACCCTCTCTCTCTTTCTCTGTCACTTCTCTGTCCATGTTTCATTCCTCGAGCCAGACATCCAAACGTTAAAGAAGGAAAAGACACAAGCCGGGAATTAATGGGGTTGCTAAGGGTTAGATTGGCCACTGTTTTAGCTCCAATTAAACAAGCTGTTTATGCACTGCGGTTGAGGTATTTGTTGTGTTTTTCCTCACCTCTTTCCCAGGCGCACACTCGCACAGATATTAAAAACACAAATAAAAGCAATGTTTGGATAACTGGAAGAGGAGGAGGGGGGAGGGCCTGTGAATTTCCACATGGTGTAGTTGGGGGGTGAGGAGGAGGGGGGAGGGGGGGGTAAGCTGAAAGGAAAAGCAGAGGAAATATGGAAGTACAAAACATAACAAACAAGCATATTGTCTGGACGGAGTATAGGGAGTGTGGGAGCGAAGGTGGAAAGAGTCTGATGAGGTGTGAATGCTGGATGAGGTGTGTGTTTGTGCCCAAAAAGTAAAGTTGTCATTCCTCGTTTTGTTGCTAAACTTCGTCTTTAAAGTTGTGAGCAATTGTAAAAGTTAAAGTTTATGGTGTAAGTACAGACTGGAGTTTAGGTCCGCTGTTTGCAGACGCAGATCGGCCCATACAATCTCATTAAAAATCCTGCCTTTCTCTCTCTTATTCATGTCTTTTTCACATGTAGCCACCTACATTAGTCACCACAGTGTATATTTGTAAATGACTGAGAGCTGTAGCACCTCTCACAGCTTCATAGTGTGGACTCAGGAAGCAAACGGGCCTTATCGGGGGCAGACACACAAAGCTGTCCTGGCTGTGGGATGGCGAGGTATGCATAAGTGTATGTATGTGTGTGTGTGTGTGTGTGGAGGGAATGGTGGTGGGGGAGTTGGTGGTGATGGTGGGAGGCACTTCCTCCTATTCTTTTGCTGTTGAAGAGTTCCCATGAGCGCCCCTGCCAGGAGCTACAGTGTGGCCCGAGCAGGCCGAGCCAGCGCCAGTCTCGCCTACATGACGCCGCCTTACACACTCTCACACAGCTGATCTCAGGAGCGGCTGCTGCTGCTGCTGCTGCTGCTGCTGTTCGGGTTACGGAGCGAGAAGCTGCACGGCGGGTGACAGAATAGAGCAAATGCAAGAAGACAAAAGAGAAAAAGACATCTAAGGGACAGAAGAGGGAAGGACGAAAGTGAAGTTTTTAAAGGAGTCAAGAGGACGACGTGAGGCTTTTTGAGGAGATGGCAGGTACAGAGTCATGAAAAACTTGCGCACAGAATTGTCTCTCAATGACTGGAACCGTTTCCAACAGAACTTGAAGGGGAGCGGTTAAGTTGGAGGTCGGTGGCAGTGACACGAGAAAATGAAATCTGGAATGATTTAGGAAAATTGATGTACATCGAAGGCCTGCTTTGCTGGAAAAGAAAGTCTCCATGGACGCTTTTATTTTTGTTACACACGACAGATTCTTGTCTGTTTTCAAGCGAGTGAAGACCCAGTATTAACTCAAATCACCTCAACTGGACTTTGATCTGTAAACTGGACTGGTTCGCTAAAACTGTTGACATGATTCATAACACACTGAAGTCCACCCAGCCGTCGGAACGCAGTCCAAGGAGCACACACTCGGCCGCTCAGAGGAGGCTGTGGAGATACTCGGGCTGCAGAGGGGCCGGCCAGGTGGAGAGTCACCGACGCAGTGTGTGTGTGCTGGCTGCAGACCTGAACGGTGGAGAAGGAGTTGGAGGAAGAGGAGGAGGTGGAGGAGGTGTGATGCACACTATCCACGGGCTGTGCCACCTCTGCATTGGATGTAGGCTGCCTCAGGTGTGTCTGAGCAAAAAAAAACAAGGAGCAGTTGGGGAAAAATATAGTTCCTCTGGTAGGGTTGTCCCGATACCGGGATTTTAAACCTGCTTCAATACCAACAAATATAAAAGTCAGAGGCATTATTTCCTGTTTTTAATTTCCAAAAATTTCAAGCAAATTTCTTCAAACTGTCTAAATTACACAAATACACTGGTAATGATTCAAAATGTTACCAGGGTATTGACGTAGATTTAGAAAGTTTCTCTTTGTGTTGAAAATAAGACTGTAGATATGTAGTTTTCAGTACTATCGATAACTAAAATAACAGAGTGTAACGTTTTAAAAATGTGTAGAAAATGTTGTGACCTAAACCTCTAGTGTTCAAAACCAACTAGTGATGCTTTGAATAGGAGTATAAAAAGGAGGTTTGCCTTCAATATTAAATGACTTTGGCAGAAGAGAAATAGAGGTTCAGCTGTTAAACTCGCAGTATGTAAAGTTTGACCCTGGCTGTATCTTTTTGCACCTTATGGGACACTCTTATAATACTAATAGTGTACAGAGGAAAATGCACTTTTAACAGCATGTCCAGCACATCCTGAAAGGAGTTATAGGCTGAGTAGAATATTTAAAGTAATAGTGCTCCTTGAGAGGAGCACAAGCTTTCTGCCCTCTACATTATTAATTCTATACCTGTAGTGAAAAACCGTATCGCATCCTTACATAATCAGCTTGAAGCACATCTGTATGCCCATTACACAAATCAGAAATCAAAGACGATTAGACAAAGTTTAACTTTATTAATCCCAAAGGATATTCTAGTGCTCTGAATTTAGAGTAACAGAAGCTTACAAAATAACAATACAAGTGTGATCAGTTAAAGCTCCTGTGAGGAGTTTTCAGCTGGTTTTGAAACAGACTGAAATTAATAGCAATGACTTTTTACGATGTATAAAAAGCAGAAAAGACCGTTAGTGAGCAGTCTAATCTTGTATATATTTTTATTTTCGAATGCTTGTCTCCTCTGCTGTGGGGTAGGTGTCAAACAAAGTGAGTTACAGCACGCTGCAGAAACATAATTTCTTCTTTTTGCATTTTCCAAAGCAAATCTTCACAACAAGTGATACACTTGACTGTTAAAAGGTCAGGAGAAAATCATTAATGTGAATTCGGGTACCAACTTGTCAACAGAGGGCGCCAAAATTGATCCTAACTATAGGCTCCTCACAGGAGCTTTAAGAACAAAAGTAGGCATCAGGAGTTGAGGTAGATATTTAATGTAACATACAATGAAATAATAATTTGAGTGTATATTGAAGAGTTTAAAGATAAGTATTCTGGTACTTGACAGACAGGACAAAAACACAGAATGACAACTTCCTGCTGTGTGTTTGTGTGGATGGTGCACTGTCTTAGTCTCTTAACGCTCTAGTCTACTCATCCAGATAACATTGTCTTTCCACATACCTATTCCAAGTGAAGGGCTGGTACTTGTTATTTAGTTTACCTCGACCTGTCTGCAGTAATAGTTACCTCTGCTGCGCTGTTGTAAAGCAGACCAGACATGTACTGCGATCATCAGATGCAGACTGACAGGATTTCTACTTCTATCTTCATGCACTTGTTACTAGCAGGATGGTGGAGCATGTATGAGGCATGAATATTAAAAAAAAGACTCATGCCTGAAAGCATACAGTTCTCCCTGCAGGCTTTTCCACCTTCGGGTACATCATCATTCATTACAAAGTTAAAATCAGATGTTTTAGCCCTGTCACATCTTCCACAGTGCCTTTGATTGAATTATTCATTCATTGATAAAACCTTGCTCATACAATTTCAATATTTAATGCAGGCTGGGAACTTCCCTCATTCATCTTTCTTCAATCTTTTTGTGCAATATGTCTTGTGATTGATGCACTAAAGAAATGCTCACTGTAAAGTAAAATTCACTCTTATTTCTAGTAATATTCCCAGGCATGCCTCCTCGTTTCTGTTTCACTTTGAAAATAATCCCTCTGCATTCATTAAGAAGAGAAAAAGAGGGCATGGGACTGCCTCTAAAGCAGACCAGAGTCCAAGTGGTTGGGCTCAATATGCTTACAAATTAAATTAAGGCTGTAAAGGCTCTGGAGTTTGGATGAATGGGTCCAAATTAGGCAGCTCTGAGAGTTCCCTTAAAGGGACAAAATGTCTCGAACAGCCTTTGATATGAAGATGCACTTACAGACGAGGCGTGAGAGACAGACATCTCTTTCATTTCTCTTCAACTTTGAGTCAAAAACGTTCCTCTTTGGTATTTTCTTTTAACATATTAAATCTCAAGCGGATCCTCCAAATGCCTCACATGTTTCCCTGTTTTGTTTCTGTTCCATCTGTTCCCCTGTTTGTCTTTGTCATCTCCTCTGTCAGTCATCTTTTACAAGTCCCAATGCCCTCTTCTTTATCACTTCTTAATCTTTCTTTCATCTGCTCTATCCCTGTTCATCGTTTCTTTCTCTCCATAGCTATGTTCACTTTGTTTCTGTTTCTCTTGCTCTGTGTATCTTATTTTTTTTTGCCTATTATTCTACATATTTGTCTCATAGTGAAGCTTGAGGATGATTCGTTTTTTGTATTTTTTTTATAATGACATACTGCATGGCTGTATTTTAAGCAAATGTGCACCCATGTGTGTATTTGATTGCTTCTGTAGCCTCAGAGGGGGAAAAAGGTTAAACTCTTCATCAACAAGGTTGCCCTGACAAAATGTTTCTCCCTCTAATAACAAGGACATCTCATTGATTTGATCGACTGACACGGTTAATCAAGTTCCAGAAGTATCAAAGAGGTCGCCGGTGACAACCCTGATTTATTTTCTACCTGTAAGCGGGAAATAAAGTCAGATGTGTTCTCGCATAGCTTGAAAGTAATTATCCTGGCAGCGTCGGTTTGGAGGTAGAGAGAAATTAGAGGGGCGGACAAATATGGTACAGGAACTGTAGCCCCTAACAACGCGACATGGGGCACATGAAATCATCGGACTATAAGGACTCAGAATCGTATCCGACATTTTAAGGTCATCACAAGCTTCAGGCCCCAGAATAACGTCCATGTTCCTACAAGTCGCTTCGTCTTCGGTCTTTGGTGGATTGCAATTTGGCAGCACGAACGTGTAGCTTCCCTCTGCTGCAGACGGACAGAGAGAATGACGTCTGTGTGTTTTAGGCCCCTCGTTGACAGCAGATGAGAAGGAAAGTGAGATGTTTTGGATGGGAACGTTGTTGACTTTGGCTCAGACTGGCGGGCACAGGTACACAATGTTTGACCATGAGGGGTCAGGGAGAAACCAAAGACAATGGGGCAGAGGAATGAACTCTGTCCCTGTGAGTGTGTGGGTGTAGAGATGGTGTTTTTAAGCAGATAAACAACATGTCTACAAGTGGTATGTCAATCAGTCTTCATAGTAGTAATGTTAGGATTTGTCAGATTTAAGCCAACATCTCGATTTGGATGTTTTTTCTCCCAAGATATTCTTTGTGATTCTTTTTCGAGCTTTTTTTTTTTTTTTTATCATCCGTACACAATTACACAGATTATGTAAATTAACAGGAAATTTGCTCTGAGTAAATTCAGCATATTTAATTTGACCTATCCACTGGACCAGGAATGTCGTTGCTCGTTCTTCTTCTCTGGGAGTTATTTTACCCACAGTCTCTGGTAATTGGGGTCACTGGGAAACTGCTGTCTGGACAGTTTTAAACGGATGTAGCAGAATAAAAGTCTATTTAATCATCCTGTGGGAAGGAAGTCGGTTATTTTGCCAGCATGCTACTTCTGGTTCCTTAGGTAGAAGAGGAGCGAGAGAGAGAGAGAGAGAGAGAGAGAGAGAGAGAGAGTGAAGTCCTATCTTTCTATCACAAACTGACTCTGTGTGTGTCTGTTGTGTGTCCTACAGGTGACTATCCTTCGAGGAAAGGATGGATATGGCTTCACCATCTGCTCAGACTCCCCTGTGAGGGTGCAGGCTGTCGATCCAGGCAAGTTTTTATTTTTTTATTTTTTTTTTACATGAGCATGTCGGTCTGAGTTGAACTCGACTCTACAGAAAGAGGTTGTTGTTTAAATTTTGATGTCACTCCTGCCTGGCTTTTGGACCCGAGGTGTTTAAAAATGAAGGAACGTATCTCCAAGATTTACATAAAACTTCACAGTTCAACTTTCATTTTACGACCAACACCCGAAAAATCAAAGAAAACATCCTTTTGTGTGCGCACACCTTGAACGTATCACAAGACACATAAAACGCATATAATAAACACATATAATTTAAAACCATGATTACAAATATATGTGCTCAAGAGTGTAATTGTTTTAACTCTCTGCTCCCCAAATGTCCTCTCTCTCTCTCTTCAGCTCTCCTATTTAATAAAGTTTCAGTTCACACATGAGAAACTTTATTTTCACTTTCTGTCCAGCATCCTCTCAAGCAGCAGTGTGTTGAAGATAGGTTAGAATAGAGTCTGTCATATGCGTCCACGCTGCCGTCACGTCTTTGGACAGTGTGCTCGATCCGATCTGATCAATTCCCTGTTGAGAGATGAGTGGCAATGCAAACTGAAATTAGCCTCATTATACTGAACCATTAAGAGTAATCTGAAACTATAGTGCTGTAGAGAGTGAAGGAATCTGACTGTGCTTAATCATTGAACTCATTAAGTCTCTCACTCTGGCAGGGGGTCCGGCGGATCAGGCAGGTCTGCAGCAGTTGGACACTCTCCTGCAGCTAAACGGTCAGCCGGTGGAGCAGTGGAAATGTGTGGACCTAGCCCACGCTATCAGGTAATGAGTCCAACAGGATAGAGGATTATAGACTGATTTAAAACCCAAATGTTAGAGAATGCTTTTCATAGGCTTATTCTGGGCCCTGGATCAGGAATTTGTAATGATTATCTGTTGGACTCCTTTTGAGTTAATTTTGATCGACCGGAAGAGTAAACTGATCCATTATGATCTGCATGAACGGCTGAACACGACCTGTGGTGCAGTGAGATCGGTAAATTTGGGAGAACCAATTGCCTGTCGCAAAGAAACACTTTTTTAAATTCATACTCCTTTATTTATTTATTGAGCATGACATTACTGACTCAGGTGTATAAACAGACAGACAGACATGCAGGGAGACAAGACACATCTAACACAGAACATCAAAACATTTAATCACATAAAATGTTCTCGTAAAAATGCTTAAAATAAGTTCTCAAAACAAGAATAAAACTCACAATTCAGACTTTACAGATATCTAATAAACATAATAAAATTAATGCGATGAACCAGTTCATTTTTAGTCACAAATCAGATTAGTAAGATTTCTTCCTCATCAAGTTCTGTTTATCTAAAGATAACCTGAGAACATCTGTATGATTTCAGTAAATAACTTCCTTGTTCCTGAAGCTGTTTTGGATTTGACCGTTGTTCTGATGTGACATTATTTGCTTATTAAAACAGAAACACCTTTAATAACATAATACAGTTTTTTATTCATTTGGATTTTATTGAAATCATATTTTTTAGATACATATTTAAGATTGAAATGTCCTAAAATGTTACGTCAGATACATGCAAAGTATTTCCTGTTTTACAAACTGTTTATTCATTGCATCAACGCGTCATTTCTTCTTCTTTGTAGAAACAGCTCTAATGAAATCACAGTGGTGGTCTGGCGCACAGGCCCCTCAGCTAAGCCTAATTTCGAGGGCCTCATCCACCGACCCTCCTACAAGCCCTCCACCTCAAACTACGATGCCCCCTCACCACCTGCTCGCAGGCGTGTGCCAGACCCTGGCACCAGCAAAACCCCCCCAGCCGTGCCGCCTCTCCCAGCCCACCACCGTGCCACCGCCGCCCGCCGCCTGCTCGTCAACGGCTCAGACGCTGGAAACAGCAGCGGCGTAGGCTTAGGGACCCTCGGGTGGGGGGCTCAGGGAGGCTCGGCAGAGGAGCTGGACGGGAAGCCGCGACACCTCCACCACCCTCACACTGCCACGCTGAAGGGCACCAGGGTGAAGGCGTCCAACGGGGACAACTACATCATTCTGGCCCCCATCAACCCCGGAAGCCAGGTACCTCAAACTGGTGGTGGGCTGCATCTTCATCATCTCCTTCGTCCTCCTCATCCTCACCACGGTCATATGGTGGCTCATCCTAGATATGTCTCCTTACCTTACATCCCCGGTGCTGATAGATAGAAGGACTGTGTGTGTCTGTGCCGTTCGGGTTAATGTCATCTCACTGATTTGTGCTTTGAGACATGTTCTGAACTCACACTGAGTACAGCTCAGTGTCATTTATATGTGGAGGAATTGACTGAATAGCAAGAGGACACAATAACATATAACTAGCTGCTGATAATATTTTGTATGCCTGTACTATGTGAAGCTTGGGCAATATTTTTTATTACACTCTATCAACTTAATACAGTTCATGATAGAAAAACAGTGCATTTGATTCTGACATAATTTATCTCACAGATATCACATAGAATGAATAAATAGTCTTTGTGCCAGAGATCATAAATCACTATTTTCAGTGGCGGCTGGTGCATTATTCTCCAGGAGTGTCATTTCTCCTAGATTGACCTGGGCTGTACATCTAGATTTGTTAGCTTGATGCTAACACATAATGGAAATGGCTGTTGATGGGCTAAGAGAATGAGCTGTAATTTAAACTTCAGAAACAATCTATTTTATTTAACAATGTCAGGTTTTATAGATTGTTCCCTCAGTTACCAGATGCTCAATTACTTTTTTTTTGCATCACTGCCGACTGTGAATGCTACAAGTTTGTCATTGGTCAAAAGTCGGTTGCCTGTGTGCGTAATTAATTAAGCCTAAAATGTTCAGCCATTCAAAGGGAGCGTGTCATGATCACAGGGCGTGCCTGTCACACATAAACAATACAGAAGTGAATGGAAGAGGATGCCACAGTGCTGTAAAAAATATGCCAATTTAGAGATATCCTGTGTTTGTCTTGTAACCATTAGGTTTAGTTGTAACTCTAGGCACAACACAAAATTAAAAGAAAATGAATACATAAAAAAATCAATCATTCTATATGATATAGGATGAAAGAAATTCTCATCTTTATTGTTTAGGAAAGGAAGGGCTGAGCCCTGCTGGCCTGTTTATACCAGCCGTGCCTGATTGTTTTAAAAAACTGTTTTTAGTCAGAGGAAAAAATGCGACCAAATTGTATTTAAATTCTTCTTTTCAAACACTGGTCCTTTTGCACAATGAGCAGTTTAAATATAACATGTAAAATACATTTTATACAGTTTGTTTTCCATTTTTTCATTAAGTGACATCATGTATACAAGGTAAACGCTTTGATCAAAGAATAAAATAAAGCAAACTCATTCAATCAAAAAGACTGAACTGAATTCCTCAGCTAACAAAACTAACAAGAAAACACTAACCTGTAATCAAGCGCAGCCTAACATGAACGTTGAACCAGATACATTTTAAAGACCTTCAAAAGCAGAGTACAGTCGAGGTTAGCATAGAGCTTTGAGCTAATAGTTTCCAAATTGTTCCAAAAACATTTCCTCTAAAAACAAACTAACATCTTTTGCTGTCATATGTAGGCTTAGTGGTTCAGTTTGATGATCTTATTCAGGTTCTCTCCCTCTGTGTCTCATGTCTCGTAAGTCTGTCTGTTATGTGGAGATGTGTGTCTTCATCTGTGAACGATATAGGGGTCAGTTCAGGGACATTGTACTGCATGTGGAGTGAGCATTTAAAAACATAAAGAGAGATATTTTTAGAAATAAAAAGTTGAATTACATTCCTAAAAATCACACCAAAAGTGATTTAGTGAGTTTTTAGCCTTCTGCAAAAAAAAAATTGATGCACATTTTAATGAAAGGGAAATGTCCTTCAAACAGCCACCACTCCTATCCAAAATCAAAAAGGAGGAAGGGATTGTGGTGAGACTTTGTGGTGGCTAAATATACCAAAAGCCCTGCGGAAATGGGTCATGTTGGTAACATATCACACGGACACAATATTCTTGTCCTTTTATAGCCCACACTACAGAAAAGATTCATCATGATAACCTAGCTCCTAACATAATGTGTCAAACATAGTATGGCTTTCAATATCTCTCTGAACCCTGCTGTTATACCCCGAACAACATGTGATGTGGTGGCAGCTTTCTGTCTTTGCTCCCTCAGCTGATCTTAATTTGTTATGACATGTTGAACCCTTCACTGACTCACCACATTCACTGCAGCTCAGATGAGTCCAGTTAAATCCTAGACTCCGAAATTCAATTTTCATGCAGTCAATTCCACGTTATCATGTCCAGCTTGTTCCCTGAACAACACGCTCACTGCATGAAACCACATAAAGCAGGTTTAGAAAATATGGAGGAATAAACATTTTATTAACACCAGATTCATTTTTCATTCATTCATCATGTGTCATTTATTATAATGAGGATATACATCATACATCATATTGTCATGGCAATCCTATCCTGTCCACATTATATCATAAATATTACAATGAAGAAAATAAGTATAAGAATGTATTGTACGTAATATCTGAATTAATTTTAATTTTAATTTAGCATGAATCAATTAGCAAACTGTATCTAATATCATTAATTCAATTGGATTTTTGGCTTTTTTTCCCTCAGTCAAGACTTACCTGTAATCACAACAAGTTTTCTTTGTGACTTTTATATGAATGTAATTGGATATTATTCTACTTTCAGATCTTACGGCCTGTTTATCAAGACAACCAGGGTACATTAGGTAAGACATGCACATTATATAATGTTCATACTCCGACAACATTATGTTAAAAGCTGCTCTGGACTCATCTTTATATTTTGGCCAGAAGCCTTTGTTTAATTTGGCTTTGGTTGTGCCTTTCATTTTTTGGATGCAGCCCAGTGTTAATTAAATTTTTGACTTTACATTTTAGGTTGTTGTTATTTTAATGAATGGGATTACATTTATTTAACATTTGGCACACTGGAGTAGTCTTAAGTTGAACTAACCTAAGAAACAAAGAAAATACAGAATTATTTTGAAGCTCGCAGTATAACGCCTGTTTTCCTGAAGGAAGAATGTGCAACTTTTTGATCCAGTAGATGTCGCCCTTGAGCACCAGCATGAAACCAAAACAAACTGCTGTTTGGCCACACCTTCGCTATTCTGAAGCCTCCGCTTTCCTCCAGCGGCACACCTCCAACACCTCTCCACTCGCGTTCACATGAAGGAGTTATCAATCAGAAAGCACCATAATTAAACATCATGAAGCACAGGCCGTGGATTAAATTCTTCTTGGCTCGAGCTGTAATTCCCTGTGGTCTAGAGAGTAGACTATGTTATTCTTCTTTTCTCTAGTCCTTCACTAAAACAGCTTCATACACAAGGCCGTCCCATCCCCATGTAAACATGATGTAAACACAGCGCTGACAACAGTACAGCTGGCGGGACTCGAGCTTCTCACTCATCGAAGACAGTCATGACTCAGAGACATTTACACAGGCTGTAATTTGTAAAATGTCGCACATTCTTCCTTTAAAGAAACAAAGCTCAAACAAATATTTTAAACTGGTTATGAAAAGGAATAAACTGAATAATAATTACTTTGTATGATTATGTTACCAAAAGCATATTGTTTTGACTTTTTCTCTGAAGGATTTTAAATGTTAAAATCCGCTGTGGGTAGGTGTCAAACAAAGGGATTAACAGTACACTGCTGAAACACTTTTTTTAGACGCAGTCTTTAAATGTATATTTTTCACCTAGGAACTCTTTTTGTACGTGGATAAAACAAACACGATGAAACATGAACATTACTGAGTTGTTAGATAGGATAGGTTGGAGGATTTTGTCACTGTTCAGCAGAGCCGAGTCAGCTGTTACCAGTCTTAATGCTAAGCTAATAACACCTTCTTCCATGTTTATGTTTGTTAGCAGAAATTTAAGAATTTGTAGGATCCTATAAAAAAAGAAATAAGTGTGTTCCCTAAAATGTTTAACTGTTTAGGTTCTCCTTAACGAGTCATCATCACTTCATCCAAATTAACTTTTACAACAAAAAACGGCTCCAGGAATTGTAATGACCTGCTTCGCCTTCCGCCTCTTGTTTCACAGCTGCCCGGGTGTACCCCTCACGGCAGGCCTCTGGTCAACAGCCTCAGGGTGGTGGTGGGGCTGCTTTCTCTGGAGGAGGTGGAGGTGCTGGTGGTGGTGGCGGTGGTAGTGGCGGCGGTGGTCTAGGACTCTCTAATCGCACAGGATTCCTACGGCGGTCTAACAACTCCAAGACAACCAAGACTGCCTCCACCTCCACAAATGCTAGTGCACAAAACTTCCAACAGCAGAACTCCAACTTTGCCAACTACCAAAACTGTACCATTGTGCGCTCGCACACTTCACACACCAACTATGGATACGTCAAAGTGGCTCCTAAGATACTTATCTTCCCCATCTTTGTTCAGGTAAGCCGATTTATTTGCGTTTTAGGTATGATTATGTGTTGTTTGAAAGCCATTCTTACTTGATGTTGTCACTTGATATGCTTATATCGGCCGATACTATCGACTGGCCAATTGATCGGTCAGGCTCTACTTTGAATACGTACAGTACACATCGCATTGATCTTGTATTTGATCATCGTGGGACATCATGTAACGCAGCGTCTTTCTTACGTCAGTGCCTTGCCTCCTGAGAACGGTGCATGTGTGAAAACAGCTTTTTTTCCCCAGGTTTTATGTTAAGTAAGTAAAGAAAAGCAAAATGAAAGTATCCTCTCGTGCATGGGAATTTTTAAATAATCAAACATACAGTACAGGAATAATAGCAAGAGAGAAGCTGAGCAAAGAAGTTAAGGTAACCCGAACCTCTTCATTGAACTAAATTAAACTTTTTACAACAAGGGAACAAACTGAACGATAAAAATACACAAATCATAATATAGATCTTTTTTTCTCCTTGTGCTACATGAAGCCATCTGTCACTTTGTATCTAGTAGTGAGAATTAAAAGTGGTATTGATTTTCTCCTTTGTAAGATTTAGAAATAAACTGTTTGACATTTCGGGACACATAACTTTTCTTCTACAAAGATACCGTCAGTTTGCGGTGCACTATAAAGATGAACAGATACTGTATGTAGGGACAGAGAGAGGCCTGGTCAGACTTAACACATGTACTGAATGTTACTGTGATATGCATCTTATGCTCTAAAAAACTATCCAATAGGAAATCTGTGAATAGTAGTGCAAAATATGAACAAATTCTAGATAAACACTCTAGGTTTCATTCTAGATATGATGGATTCCCACAGAGAATATGGGTCAAAGGAAATAGCTGTTTGAGGTTTCCTATTAAGAAAAACCTCGACCTTTTTGTATGAAGATTTTAAATTCAGTCAGGCAGGCTAGATATACAAACCAAACACATTCTTGATTTGCAGATGATTATTGACAGTCTGTGTGAGAGGAGACATATAGACCTTGTAGAAATAATGTAAGTAAATTATATGTGATAATAAAGTTTAAAGCTAAACTGTTTATTTACTGTTTTTGATGATTTTCTGTATTAATTGTTTGACCCATCAAAGGCTTCACAAAGTGTAAGTTTCACTTTGTGTTTGGGATGAACATCTGTATCAGCCCTGTTGACAGACGTGAAGTCATCTGTGAATAATGTGGCATGCATGGATTTTAGTAGCTGTTGTGTATCGGTTGAGTGTCATCAATTAAATGCTGGTGAGCTGGTGTACTGAACTGCTGATTCAGAGAAGAGGTTTTTTTTTATGGGGCAAAAGAAATCACCTGTTGGACAAACTCTGATCCGCTTCCGTCATCAAACATGAGAGAAAATGTTGGCATCAAGGGAGTCTTACAACGAAGGAAGTAATAAAAAAAACATCCATATCGGCAATCGGCCAAGTTGTTATTTTAAACATCAGTATCAGAACTGATTTTCACGATCAGTGCATCTCTACTTTGTGTAAAAAAAATGAAGCCAATGCAGAAGTGCAAAATGCTGCAGTTCTTTGAGTGTCCACTTGAGGCTGGCTCCAGGAGCCCCAGAAGAAACATCCCATAAAAGCCAGAAATGAACATTTATACAGCCTGGTACAAAAAACCCCATCAGTCTGATTAGTTATTGTCATCATGGACACACATTGTACGGGGGTGTGAATTATTTTACAATGCATCCGTTTTGATTGTTTGAACGATACGTGTTATCCATAGTTAGGCGCATAGCTGACATGATTGACAGTTGGGCGGGATGTAAAGGTTTTTCAGGAGGTTTAAAACCCGCCTCAGCTCCAGCTCTCAGCCTGTTGTTACTTTGACTGAAAGTTAGGGTGAGAGCATTTCCAGCATAGCGGCAGCTGCTGATAAGCCTCTGGAGCCCCCTGAAGTAACAGATCAGTGACATCACTCAGCCTTCATCTGCTAATATTTACAGTCTATGATAAAAATATACAAATACATTTTCACTCTTGTCCTTTGACAATTGGGAAGTACGTTTGTATTTTATCTCAGGGCAGAATAGCTCCAAATATTCAGGGGCAATGACTCAGGTCAAGGCCTGAGTCATTGCAAAACTGGTACTTCCTGTAAATTCATATAGAAACCTTGAGCCTGACTTCACACAAAGTTTGAACATGATACTTTCATACGCTGAATTGGCTCTGTGTCACACCTTGGACTTGAAAGGAAGTCTCCTCCGCCCACGCCGTCGTACAAGCTCATCCTAAGTGTCAGTGTCTCATCGTACACAGACCACACACACAGCGCCACACTGTCGCAACTTCCTTTTCTTCTTAGTCCAAACTGTTTCAGTTGTGCTTCCCACAGTAGAGAAAAGCTTGCTGTTTAGCAGATCTTATGCACAGTGGAGCCAAAATGGATCTGGTACTTATCTTTCTATCTAGAAAATACAACTTTACAAACTTTTTGAGAAACTGTAACTAGATCATTTGATCTGACAGCTTACCAAGAGGAATACATCCATCAGTCTACTGTAGTCAGTGATGAAGATCTAGAGGAAATATTGATTAGAAAAGAATACAATCAGGTTGAATAAATGAGGTTAATCTGTCTGGTGTTTTGTTTCATGTGCAGCCTCTGGACCTGTGCAGCCGAGCTCTCATCATATCTGAGGAGATGATTCTACATGAGAGCAAGCACCACTCTCTTAAGGTAAGCAGCATCAGTGTGTTAAAGATGGACGATGTGTGCATGTGTGGGCTGAACGTGTTTGTTTTAATGTATTTGTTTTTTTTTTACTGTACTGGTGAGATAACATGAGAAGAGACAAATAGGCATTAAGGGCAAAGCGAAAAGGCATATATATATATAAACATGATATCTTTGTTTAAACAGCATCGTCTTTAAGCCCTTAATTCTGTTTTAGAACAAATCAAAGAAGAGGGTTTCAAAACCTTTATTTGAAAATTAGCTAAATATCTAAGATGCATGAAGTCAAATGTAACTCCTCTCCTCTCCTCTCCTCTCCTCTCCTCTCCTCTCCTCTCCTCTCCTCTCTCCTCTCCTCTCCTCTCCTCTCCTCTCCTCTCCTCTCTCCTCTCCTCTCCTCTCCTCTCCTCTCCTGTAGCTATATACCATTTGTCACTTTGTCACAAACACTTGCATGTTGTGGTTATTTGACCAGACTTAAAGTGACGGTGCGTTATCCCAAAGTCAAAATGTGTGTGTGTTTACAGTTTTGTGTGTATAAAGACAAAGAGAACAAAAAGAGAGGCACATTATGAGAGGAGGAGTAGGATAGGCCCCGAGAATTTGTACCTCTCTGAACTCTCCGGCCCACATCAGACGAGGAAGATGAATAATTGATAAATATGGCTGGTGCCAAAGGTCTGACTGACAGAGAAATTCTGTTTTATGTATCAACAGGAGCTGTAGCTCCTTCTATATATATTTATGAAGCTTTCACATTTTATTAAGCTCACTGAGGAAGGTTTTCTTCATTTCTGCATGAAGTGGAAAATATGTAATACATTATTATAAAAAGTTTAGACAGATATTCTGCAGAAAATCAAGAAATAAAAAATGTAGGGTTTTATGGATGCTTTAGAAATACTTTGTATACTTTCAGGACATGAAGATAAAAATCAATTAATGCATTCTTACCCAGAATGACTCACATTTATAATATAGTAAGTACCTGTCAGCTCAGTTCCCTGGATAGCTAACTTAAAGCTCCTGTGAGGATTCTTCAGCTGGTAAAGAAACAGTTTGAAATAAATACTGACGCCTCTTTTCAAAAGCAAACAAACCCATCAGCTACAGGACGTATAATTTATCTAAAGTTATTAATAATGCCTGAAACTGCTGACACAGGGGTAGGTGTCATTGACCTCATGCTGCAGAAACAGCTTTCTTTTTTTCCACAGTAAATATTGTGGTACATTTGACTGTTTCTGAAAGCAGGATGAGGTCGTTCACTACAAATGTGACTGAAACATGTCAAAGGCAAGAGCAGTGAAGAGATAAGATATACGACTTTGTCCACATTGGACCCCAAAAAGTGAGGTGTGTGTGTGTGTGTGTGTGTGTGTGTGTGTGTGTGAGAGAGAGAAAGAGAGAGAGAGAGAGAGAGTGTGTGTGTGAGAATATAGAGAGAGTGTGTGTTTGGAATTATATTTCTGTAAATGATTTTAAAATGATTTGCTTATCTTTCAGTTAATAAATAATTTGTCCCTAAAAGGAAAAGCCCTTCGTCTGCAAAAACAAAAAAGTAATTCTTCAAGGTGATTATTTTGCTGAGACTTTGAGGAAACCTGACATGCCCTTATTCTAATATTGTTGTTTCCAGAACCTTAACAAAGTCTCTGTGTATTTTGAGCGAGAGGGTGAAGAAAGTGTCGTTTCATCGACTCAGGCTCTAGCTGCCGTTCTTTAATAAGCCCTGTCAGATAATCCTTGCGGTGCACTGAAGTGCAGTGACTGCTGGCATGGAGGATAATTCCGGCCCCCTCTCTCTGGGGGTCGGACATAAAACAAATATTTAACAGCCAGAGTTTGTTGGGAGGGAGTTTCTCTCCACTGAGCCTCTTTATAGGATCTGTTTTTAATGATACGTCAGTGTTGTTCCAGCTTTGACTTTTTATTCACCACAGTTTTATAAGTCTGCCTGCGAGGCAAACACACAAACACGTCTGATTATACAAACATGAATAACTTCCATTAGAATATCTGCACACGAACAGCGAAAACAATGCTGCATATTTGATTTCACCCAAGGTGACATTACAGCCCTCGAACAAGGTTTGAACCTTCATACAGGTCTTACAAAATTATAATAATGACTTCAAATATGTTTTAGTTTAAACATTGTTCAGAATGTGAAATGCATTTTAACGTAAATGTGGAGCAGCAACATTCATTTAGAATCATTTATTAAAGCAATCATTGAAAGCCTTTTTTTACAGTACATTTTGTTTTACATTTTGTGTGTTTGCATGTGTGTGTGTGCGTGTGTGTGTGTGCGTGTGCGCGTGTATGTGTTCATGTGTTTTTTGTCATGTAAAACAGTTTGCTGCCCGCCTTTCATTTGCCTTGTCCATGTTCTAACATCCTCTTCCACCCACTCAAACTTAAACAATCTAAGTACACACACACACACACACACACACGCACACACACGCACACAAACGCATACACACACACACACACACACGCACACACACACACACGCACACAAACGCATACACACACACACACACACACACACACGCTAACCACATACTGGCTCCGTCTGAAACACCCTCTCTGCTATCTCACCCCTCAGAGGAAGCCACTAAAGTAAAAGCATTGTCTTGACACATTGCCCATCTACATGAATTAGACCGTGTGCCTGTTATGTTGCATGAAAGCACAAACTCACATCATGAATTTCCACACTTACATTTAAGCTATTTTTATACAATCTACTTTTTCCTCTGCATTTTTTTTTTTTTTTTTACCCTTTGTTCCTTTTTTTTTTTTTTTTTATGTATTCACTCGAATGCCCGACTGGCACGACTTTAGTCCCTTTACCACGGCACAAGCATAAAGCCAGTCGAGGGCTGTCACAGCAATCTGCACAACTGTTTCAAATCCAAATGAGGCTGAAATCTCTGAAATATTTCTGAGACATGTTTGGGAGTTTGCATATTATACTGTAGGCTTCAGGCTGAAGTGCTGCCTCTTCTTGCCCAACATTAAGTTATCGTTACATGTGAGCAATAAATAATCAGCAATCTGTTTCTTTTCAGCAATGAAAGGGATACTTAAAGGTGTATTAAATAAATGTTTTTGTCACATTATAAATGATGAGAAAAAGAGTATTTTCACTCTTCTTTTGAAACAAAATGAGTCCTCTTTAGTGAAAGCGGCTCTGTCCCATAGATAAACAGAAATAATGGACTGGATATTGTTGCTATACAAATAAACAGCAGGCTATTATAATAGTCTTATATGCTGTTTGACACTAATGTAGTTCAAAAGTAACTGACATGCCAGTAGCATTGCAGACGTGTTACTTCCTGGACATGTTGTGCCATTACACATCATCTAAATCTAATCCAATTTGAAACTAACATGAAACAAACTGTGAATGTAAATGAACAAAGAGAGAATTTAAAGTAAAGGTGAATAGTCCATGCATGTTAACAAAGTGTTAAAATTCATTAAGCTAAAAGGTAAGATGTGGATACATACGTTTTCATTATTGTGAATGTGTTCAGTGCATTTACTGTGCTAGGACAGATGTGGAGGGGAAACCAAGCGGCAACCTCCTGTGATGATAAATGAAGCCAATGAGACATTAGATACACTTTATTATTGAGAAGGCTTTTCTACATAAGTTGCTCCATGTTCTCAACCGTGCAGCAACCTACAGTGTCCACTTGAGGCTGGCTACAATAGCCAAAGAATCCCCATTAGGTCTAATGTTGAAATGCCAATTTTAACAGTAAAAATTAACATGTTTGCAGCCTGATGGGGGAAAAACGGTTTTAGTCACGATAGCTCTTAATGTTAAAAATGCTTAAAACTCTACAGGGGTGGAATTATGTTATAACATATCAGTTTTCAGGCTAATATTCAGCGTTATTTATACATTTGCAGAATTTGGGGGGTGGTTAAGTTGACTAACAGATGAGGGTCTAGTAGCTGTTTTCCTGGAGGTTTAAGGCCTGCCTCAGTTCCATCTTGTTGTCTGTTACGAGGTTGGTCAAAGGTTGGGTAGAGATAGCATTTCCAATACAATGACCATCATCAAAACACCAGTGGGTGATGTCACTGAGACTGTGTCCATGCTTTATACAGTCTTTGGGGAAAAACCTTTAGCAGGGGGTTATACTCTTCGATTTTAAGGTGATGTATGTACATCTTGTTTGTGAGATTTGAGAATTGAATATGGAACTAAATATTGTCTTTTTCTCTCTCCCTTGTTACCCTCCTTCACTTTTTTTTTTTTTTTATCTTAACAAACTTACCACCCCTCTCTTATCCATCTTCCTTTTCCACTTTGCCCCTTTGGTCCTTTAGGTAACAGTATTTGTGTACAGTGACCTGATGCTGGTGACCAGAGAAGACGAGCCTGGCAGGTGTAACGTCCTTCAAAGTCCCCTGTACCTGCGACAGCTGAGGCTCCAGGATGGTATGTATTCATTCACTCGCCTTTCAGCAAACTGAATTACTGCATGCAATTCAAGCTCTATTTGAATTCCCGATCTTTATTGATAAGACGTTTGGCATATTTGTAATTAAGTAAAAATGATGCTACAACATCATCAGATTCCCCAAAACTCAAATCTGTAAGGCCAGTCAGAAAATAGATTCTGAATCAAATCCTGACCCCAAGAATCGAAATCGAATCGTGAGACACCCAAAGATTCCCATCCCTCCTCATTATGATGGAAAAACAACTTAAATATAAAGTATGTTTATATGTCTGCTTAGGGCTTCAGTAAATATGTAAACAAATGTCCAAACAATCTAATCTGTATTTTTACTCTACAAACAAATGTTTGAGCTTTTACAATTCCACACTGAATAATAAGGGAAATAAAACAATTAAGCACAGAAATTGCCCAGCTGGAAATAAACATTCTTAACTTATATGACAGGGATATTTTCAGTAAGTCAGTCGAGTTGAACCACAGGAAATTTGGAGAAAGGGTGCCAAAGTTCCTGTTGCTTTGTCTTTTCATTTCACCTTCTTGTAAACAACCACCTCCTCTAGTACGAGGGAGAGAATAGTCTGGCCAACAGTGCAGCGCAGAGCCTTCAGGCAGTTTAAAACAAATCTGACTGACTGTAAATATCTGTGTTTAGAGAGGTGGGAGGAGACGGGGACAAAGTTTGGAGTCATGTTTGGGAGAGAGCCAGGGGGGGGGAGGGGGGAGGGGGGAGGGGGGCGGAGGGGGTTCACTTAGTCTGCTGAAAGTTGATAAGTGCACGGGTTAGAAAACATTAACACACGACTCCCGCCTCCAGCTGGCTGTCATGTTAGCTGTCGGATCAGGTGGCTGCTATGCTGAGCAGAAAATATACCACAAAAACAAGTGGTGTATCGTCCTAAATGTGTGGTGCATGCGTGTCAAGAGCTGAGTCAATAAACAGGACTTAACTGCAGGGTTATTGTGTCGGGGATTATGGGATTGATTAAGCAGGATAACACTTGTTAAAAGGATGTTGTTGAGAGGAGATTGCATGCTCAGTCCTGCAGAATAATGACTTTAATCGCACAGTGTGAGTGTTGAGGGGGAGACAAGTGTGGCTCTGAGATTAATGATTAGATATTAAGGTGTTCAGTCAGGGGCAACAAATGATGATTTTAGCTACTAATAGGTTTGACTCGGCATGTTGATGACTTGGCTTAGTTTATGGATATAGCCCTCCTAAAGGTGTCAGTGTAGCCTCAATGACATGCAGCCTTTCACTCGGGCTGCACAATTGCAGGAGATAAACATGCCACAGGCCGATATCATTTTCCGAAAGGGGAAAATCCAAGAGCAGAGCACTAAAATCTATCTATCTAAATAGTGTGCTGTGGGAAAACTATGCTCATTTTTGCACCTGTTTGGAATCAGATTAGCTTTTTAATGGAAAAATATATCAAATGAAGTTGAATTTTGTTCTTCTTTCATGAATATTTGATGGCTGACTTCCCTTTTTAATTGTTTGTTGTTTTGTTTTAAGTTAGACTTTGAATATATTCTAATCATAAATCTGCTTTGAGTCCCAACAAAGACTCGTTAGTATCAGAGTGTTTTCTTTAGGAAGATAATATTACTGGGGCCGCTGTGGCTCAGTTGGTAGAGTTGGTCACCTCTCAACCAGAAGGTTATTGGTTCAATCCCCAGCTCCTGCAGCCACATGTCCAATGTGTCCTTGGGCAAGACACTTAATCCCAAATTGCTCCTGCTGCTTTGTCATCTGTGTATGAATGTGATAAGTTACTTCTGATGGTCTCACTACATAGAAACCTCTGCCATCTGGGTGTCAACGTGAGACCTGCAGTGGAAACCACTTTGAGTTGTCAGAAGACTAGAAAAGAGCTACTCAAGCTCAAGTCCATTTTACCTGTAATACTGGAAATAAGTGCAGCAGGTCTAGCAGTTAACTTGTGTCATTGTGAATGTGATCTTCTATTTCAGATCATAAAGATTTTCTGGGTTAAAAAAACCTAAAATCTAAAGCTGAAACTTTGTATCTAAGGCTAACAAGTGGATGAATTGTGTTCAGAAAGACATACGTAAACACACCAAAATAAGACTTTCTCGATTAAAAATAGAGAACATGTCATTC